>NC_084904.1:23858658-23959416 GCF_949316345.1 Pungitius pungitius | reverse complement strand
TGTTGTCCCCTACTTCCTGTCTCTGTTTTGCTGAAAGACAGGAAGGAGAAGTCGGACAGACTTTTTTTAATGTGACATCACTTTCTGCTGGTTGGAGATGTTGATAATATATGCATGAAGACATACTGTATAAGTATAATAATAGTAATACTAGTATTTAACCCTCCACCGCAGTAAAAGTTCTAATTGCAAAGTACCGTGATAATACGAGTACTTCAATCTCAGTACCAGATGTTTAAGAACTAAATAACACATGTCTATCTGTCTCTGTCTGGCTGGCTGTCTGTCAACGTTTAGTCCTCCAACCCTGCCGCCTAAAAGACGTCAATCTATGGGCCCCGCCCACTGCAGGGTCGCCATAGTAGCACCAATGAGACGAGAGACTGAAGTCGACAGACAGAGTCAACAGGTACACATTGTCTGCATCCCATAATTACAATACGACGCCATCTTTGTTTTTGTTTCCCCCAATACGAGGGCGCAGTGCATGCGAACAGTGTGAAGAAACACTGGAAAAGATTTAAAGTTGTACCATGAAATCCTGAGACCTGTCAATCAGCGTTAGGCCCCGCCCTAAAGCATTCCTTCTTTAAGGTTTGACTCTAAATGGACCATCATTCACTAAATGAACATCATGCTGCATTGAAGAAGACTTGAAACTAGAGACCATAAACTCATGTTTACAATGTTTACTGAGGGAATAAATCAAGAGAGAAGTAGAGTCATTTCCTCATAGACGTCTATGGGAGCAGAGGAGTCGCCCCCTGCTGGTCACTACACAGAAGTAGAGTCATTTCCTCATAGACGTCTATGGGAGCAGAGGAGTCGCCCCCTGCTGGTCACTAGACAGAAGTAGAGTCATTTCCTCATAGACGTCTATGGGAGCAGAGGAGTCGCCCCCTGCTGGTCACTACACAGAAGTAGAGTAATTTCCTCATAGACGTCTATGGGAGCAGAGGAGTCGCCCCCTGCTGGTCACTACACAGAAGTAGAGTCATTTCCTCATAGACGTCTATGGGAGCAGAGGAGTCAGATCACCACAGTAACTGTTTGTGTTTCCTAACCGGCTCTCTGATGATACATGAGGCTTGTTTTAAATACTTTGTAAACTTTGTAGTATTAGTACTGTATCATTTGCTTTTTCATTTAACAGCAATCAATGCATGTCAAAGTATAAAAGAATGTACAATTATGTAAAAAATGTGTTACAGGAGGACGCAGGTTTGAAGTGCGACTCTTCTTCTGCAGAGTCTGCTGCTGAGAACACACACTGCGGTAACACACACGCGGACGCACGCATGCACGCACGCACACACACATACAGACACACACACACACACGCACACACACACCATTTATACACTGTGGTAGCACACACACACATAAATACACACACACACACGCACACACACGTATACACTGTGGTAACACACACATTTCCAGTTAGCAGCACGGTGTAAATGACATTATTTCCTGTCAGTTGACAGAAACAGGAAGTAGGGTCGAGTGCTGCTTCCTGCTGAGTCTTTATTTTTATTAAAACTATAATAATTGTATTATTATAGTTATTCATTTGATTATTTGTATTCTATCATTGTTATTGCTACTAACATCATGATGATTATTATTATCATCATCACTATTATTATTATCATCATCATTTTCATTATTACTATTATTAAAAAATTATTATTGTTACCATTTGTATTATTATCATTAAAGTTTTTTTTGTATCTCAGAAGAAGATCCTGACTACAACTTTCTGCTCACTGACTCCTCCTCCTTTGAGACTCCTCCTTTTCCTCACCCACCATCACTCCCCCCCACCCTACCAGAGAAGAGACGCTGCAGTACTACAAGTCTGTCTGTCTGACTGCCTGTCTGTCTGCCTGTTTCTCTGTCTGTCTGTCTGTCTGTCTGCCTGTTTCTCTGTCTGTCTGTCTGTCTGTCTGTCTGTCTGCCTGTTTCTCTGTCTGTCTGTCTGTCTGTCTGTCTGCCTGCCTGTTTCTCTGTCTGTCTGTCTGTCTGTCTGTCTGCCTGTTTCTCTGTCTGTCTGTCTGTCTGTCTGCCTGTTTCTCTGTCTGACTGCCTGTCTGTCTGCCTGTTTCTCTGTCTGTCTGTCTGTCTGTCTGTCTGTCTGTCTGCCTGCCTGTTTCTCTGTCTGTCTGTCTGTCTGTCTGTCTGTCTGTCTGTCTGTCTGTCTGTCTGTCTGTCTGTCTGTCTGTCTGTCTGACTGCCTGTTTCTCTGTATGTCTGTCTGTCTGACTGCCTGTTTCTCTGTTTCTCTGTCTGTCTGTCTGTCTGTCTGTCTGTCTGTCTGTCTGTCTGTCTGTCTGTCTGCCTGTTTCTCTGTCTGTCTGTCTGTCTGTCTGTCTGTCTGTCTGCCTGCCTGTTTCTCTGTCTGTCTGTCTGTCTGCCTGCCTGTTTCTCTGTCTGTCTGTCTGTCTGACTGCCTGTTTCTCTGTCTGTCTGTCTGTCTGACTGCCTGTTTCTCTGTCTGTCTGTCTGTCTGACTGCCTGTTTCTCTGTCTGACTGCCTGTCTGACTGCCGTTCTGGATTACAGGACCGACCCCCTCCGGGGCCTCTTCTTTTGGCTTTGACCCCCCCCCCCATGAACAGAGCCTCTGTGATGATGCCATTGGACCTGATGAGTTTTGGTCCTCCCCCAAGTCTCCCAGCAAGACGCCCCCCCCCCTCCCTGAGAAGAAACTACACAGTGAGTAAAACAATCACTCACTGAGTCTGAAGCTAAGCTAGGCTAACGTTTAGCCACTGCTTCCAGTGTTAGAGCTAAGCTAGGCTAACGTTTTACTTTTGATCTATCTGTCATTCTGCCTGTCTGTCTCCAGTCCATCAGTACCTTCAGTTCTGTTCGACCTATAGCGCTCAATCAGCAGCCATGTTCTACCAGCGACCTTTGACCTCTGGTCAGCGATACAGTAGCAGACAGCGGGAGCTGGAGACCACCTACCGCCTCGCACACACAAACCCAGACACGCTCATATTAGACTCCGCCACCTTACCTGAGTTACTTCCTGCTCCAGTTCTACCAGTGAAGAAGAGACAACAGGTGACTGTCTTCCATACACATATTTTATTTAAAGAAACCTAAGACCTACACAGCCTTTAACTGGTAGACTCATGTCTTCTTATTGGTGGACTCGTGTGTGGTTCTGTTCTTACCTCCCATCAGGATCCGGGTGGACCGTACGAGGAGGACCCGACATGGGACAGGTGAGACACAGACATTCAATCTAGCAGAGAATACTTACCATATATAACCAAACTCTCTCTCTCTCTCTCTATATATATATATATATATATGAAGGCACACTCCCTTTTAACCGAAAGGGAACCAAAGTGTGAATTAACACACTGAAGGCGTTACGCTCCTTGGCCTTTAGTTCAAACTCTATTTCAAACTCTTGTAAATAAATATTGGGGACATTTTCCCATAATTTTAGAACACTGACAAAGGCAAAAACAGTTTAAAGTAGTGCAAGAGGTTCCGTTTGGATCTAAATCTTTCTTAGACTTCTCGATGACCTTTAGTGCGCCACCTGTATGCAGAGAGCGCGCGCTGCCTGAACAACATCCAATCACTGCAGTCCATTTGACCGTATCAACGAGACAGCTCGTTCATGGTTACAAACATCGGGATTTTTGAACCCGGATTCAGACTCCGATGGAAATCCTCGCCAACATTATGTCAACATCCGTTTTAAAGTAGTGTAATGAGCTGAGTTAAAGTTATTAGTTAATCAGTTATGCAGATGTTGCATGTGTTCACGTTATGTTCCGTTACCAGCTGTAGTTACGCGAGACAACCCGAGTTTTGGGGGGCCGTGTATGCGGAAGTGTTCGTTCGGCGTGGTGACGGCCAACAGTGACCGAAGTTGAGTTGTTTTATATAAATAAATGCAGCCGAGTTGCAAGCCAGTCATCGCCTCCTTATTTACGCTGCAGCATTGGGGTGAGCGTTACAGCACTATAACACAGTCACAGTCGATCCACCATTACCCTTCCCTTCGTAGTCTAGGTCTGTGAGGCAGCGCACCATCATCCAGGGTTCCCCGTCCCCACTATAATAAAAGGACTCGAAATGACTCGAAACTAAAATGGTACGACTTGTGACTCGACTTGAGACTTGTTGGCTGTGACTTGTGACTTGCTTCGTCTTTGACTCGACTTGACTCGGGACTCGAGGGCAATGACTTGAGACTTGCTTGTGACTTGCCTAACAGTGACTTGATCCCACATCTGGACATTAGTCCGCTGAGGTCTCATCACCTCCTGTCTCCTTGGACTTCCACGCCACTTGGTCCTTGCGTGTAGTCATGGCGGCGCTAGCTAGCGCGTAGGCTAATGTTACCTGCGCCTGCTGGCGGCGTTCGTTCTTCATCGTGTCTCAAGGTGTTGTCCCCAAGGGACTCAGGGAGACAGACTGCTGGGGGACTGACTAGGCAGGGAGTGTTGTTAAGAGTCTTGCACCTCCTGGACCAACTAATGACCATCTGTTCTGCAGTCTCCAGCAGGAGGCGGAGCTTAAGAGGAGCAGCAGGGAGCTGCAGGAGGAAGTGCTGCTGACCGACGGGCAGGAGGTCCTCCGCAGGATCACAATGAAGCCTCCGGTAAGGACCTGACCTCTGACCCCTCCAATGGAGGAGGTGCCTCCTCAGGCTGCTCTTCATTCATCAACCTCATGCGTCACGTTCTGTCGGCTCCTTTGTCGCGGTGGAAGGACGCAGCCCTCCAGGGGGGCGATGTGGAGGACCAGCATATCCCATCATGCATTGCAGGCCAAACCAGATGACATGAGATCAAACTCCATCATGTTGCCCCCCCTCACCTTACTTGAACTTAGTTTAGTGTGATTATAAACTAACTACATTTAGTTTAGTTGTGTGATTCTAAAGGTTCATGTAGTTGTTTGATGGAGAAGCATCAAGCTGAAGGAGAACCATGAGTGTGACCTTCAGCTTCTGGAGCTTGGACACATTCTGTAAGATCTGAAGTTACAGGTCAAGTAGCTCACAAGATGCAAGAAAAGAAAGTCCTTGTATTCAAGAGAAGAAGAACATTGAAAAGTTTAAAAGCTCTTCCTGTCAAGCACTGCAGGTTGCTAAGCAACGGGAACAGTGGAGGATAAGCTGATGACACATGCAGGACCCCCCCCCCCGTAGGCCAGGCGCTTGGATCAGCTTCTTGAAGGACCTGGTGCACGTAGAGCAGAAGGCCGGGTCCGCGTGAGGATGCAGCACACCAGATGAGACACAGCAGGTGTCTCTCAGAAGGAGGACGGATCTGATCTGTGACTTGTGTCCCTCAGGGGGAGGACGGATCTGATCTGTGACTTGTGTCCCTCAGGGGGAGGACGGATCTGATCTGTGACTTGTGTCCCTCAGGGGGAGGACGGATCTGATCTGTGACTTGTGTCCCTCGGGGGGAGGACGGATCTGATCTGTGACTTGTGTCCCTCAGGGGGAGGACGGATCTGATCTGTGACTTGTGTCCCTCAGGGGGAGGACGGATCTGATCTGTGACTTGTGTCCCTCAGGGGGAGGACGGATCTGATCTGTGACTTGTGTCCCTCAGGGGGAGGACGGATCTGATCTGTGACTTGTGTCCCTCAGGGGGAGGACGGATCTGATCTGTGACTTGTGTCTCTCAGGGGGAGGACGGATCTGATCTGTGACTTGTGTCCCTCAGGGGGAGGACGGATCTGATCTGTGACTTGTGTCCCTCAGGGGGAGGACGGATCTGATCTGTGACTTGTGTCCCTCAGGGGGAGGACGGATCTGATCTGTGACTTGTGTCTCTCAGGGGGAGGACGGATCTGATCTGTGACTTGTGTCTCTCAGGGGGAGGACGGGCCGGACGTCAAAGCAGCGTCTGCTGAGATCCTATTGGTCTACGCAACGATGACTCACAGCGGTATGTAGTGTGTGTAGGTTGTGTATTGTGGGATGTGTGTATGTGTGTATAGAACACATGTGTATTATGATGGTTGTGTGTGTCGTGTGTGTGTGTAGAACAAGTTGTGTACCGTGAAGCCTTCCTCTCCACCTTCAGGAGCTTCATCAGTCCCGAGGACGTCATCATCAAACTGCAGCACAGATATCCTCTCTCAGTGTGTGTGTGTGTGTGTGTGTGTGTTAACAGAGGCTGATTTACATTATCAATTGTTCACGCTGTGATCAGTGAACATAACACATTTTAACCTTATCATGATGCCTTCACTTGTCATCTGTAAATTGTAGTGTGAGTGATGAGCTTGATTAAATCCAGATGTTTTCAGTTGAATAAAATAGATTGCAGAGATTATGGTTTGTTTAACTTACTAACATGAATGGGTAATAAGAAAACCAATTATAATATATATATATATTTCTTTAGATAATCTTTAACCTTTAAAACATACAAACACTTGTGTAAACAAAGGGACCCTGAGTGCATCTCCGCTGCCAACACCACCTTCCACCTGCTGGTCAGCGTGGTAGACGAGCTGTGGTGAGCTACACACACACACACACACACACACACAGACACACACACATACATCAGTGTTTTTAAAATCATGTGTATGTTTGTGTGTGTGTGTCTGTGTGCGTGTGTGTGTCTGTGGCTACCCACAGTGCCATAGAGCTGGACTCTAACCTGCTCCTCCTTCTGATGGACCTGGTGTTCAGCCTCCTGATTGGTGGAGAGCTGAGACTGGCCAGTCTGCTGCGCTCCAACATTCTGTCCAAGATGGAGCAGAGGTGGCACATGATTGGTTCTCCTGAGTCGCTCCGCCCCCTCGCGGCTAAGGGCGTGGCTGCAAGGTAACCGTGACCTCCAATGATTGACAGGTGTGTAATCCTCTGAGACTTTAATGTCTCCTGTTGTCTTTCAGACCAGGAACTCTTCTGGACTTCAGGAGTCAGGATCTAGCTGAACAGCTGACTCTGCTGGACTCTGAGCTCTTCTGCAAGATTGAGGTATACCTGTCCGTCTGTCTCTCACCTGTCCGTCTGTCTCTCATTTGTCTCTATGTCTCCTACCTTTCTTGTCTGTCTCTCACCTGTATGTGCTTCTCTTACCTGTGTGTCTGTCTGTTAGCTGTCTCTCACCGGTTTGTCTCTCATCTGTCTGTATGTCTCCTACCTGCCTGTCCATCTCTCACCTGTCTGTCTGTCTTTCACCTGCCTAGCTTCCAGAGGTGTTGCTGTGGTCTAAAGAGCAGAATGAGGAGAAAAGTCCAAACCTTAAAGAGTTCACGCAACACTTCAACAACGTCTCCTTCTGGTACACAACATACTACAAAAGAAAAGACAGCCTGCTACACAACATGCTACTCAAAAAACTACTGATAAACGTCTGTGTGTGTGTAACTGATGATAAGTGTGTTTTCGGTTTCAGGGTTCGTTCCGTCATCATTCTTCAGGACAAATCTCAGGACCGAGAGAAACTGCTGTTGAAGTTCCTGAAGACCATGAAGGTAACGCACAAGACAGACACACACACACAGACACAGTTTGAGGCCATGTTACATGTACACACAGTGACTCTGTGCCTGTGTGTGTTTGTGTGTATTCCTGAAGCACCTACGGAGGCTCAACAACTTTAACTCCTACCTGTCCATCCTCTCAGCGTTAGACTCCGCCCCCTTGAGACGTCTCGACTGGCAGAGACACACTGCTGAGGTCTGAATGTTGTTGAAAAACATAATTATTATCATATAATCTTCATGATTGTGTAATGATATTCAGGAATCAGGAATCAGGAAACGTTTATTGCCATAGTATGTTGTACATACATGGAAATTGTCTTGGCGGAAGGTGCATGAAGACAGTACAATAAAGACAACATAGTGCAAATGAGATAAAAATAGAATAAAATAAAAGTATAATAAAATATCAAATATAAGCTATGGGTTAGTACGCTAAAAACTAAAGCTATGGGTTAGTAAGTTAGAGGAGATAAGATAAAATTGGGAATAAAAATGATATTGATATTGATATTGATAATAATAATAATATGACAAGAATACTATTAACAATAATAATATTAGTCATAATAATAAATTGTTGTTTGTGTTGTTTCAGTCTCTGGAAGAGTTCAGCTCTTTGATTGACAGCTCGTCCTCTTTCAGAGCCTACAGAGCAGCTCTGGCTGAGGTGGAACCTCCGTGTATACCCTACCTGTAAGATAATCCCCTACATACCCCACTCTATATAACCTACCTGTAAGATAATACCCTACATACCCCACTCTATATAACCTACCTGTAAGATAATACCCTACATACCCCACTCTATATAACCTACCTGTAAGATAATACCCTACATACCCCACTCTATATACCCTACCTGTAAGATAATACCCTACATACCCCACTATATATACCCTACCTGTAAGATAATACCCTACATACCCCACTATATATACCCTACCTGTAGGTTAATACCCTACACACCCCACTCTATATACCCTACCTGTAGGTTAATACCCTGCACACCCCACTATATATACCCTACCTGTAAGATAATACCCTAAATTCCCCACTATATATACCCTACCTGTAAGAAAATACCCTACACACCCCACTATATATACCCTACCTGTAGGATAATACCCTACACACCCCACTATATATACCCTACCCGTAAGTTAATACCCTACATACCCCACTATATATACCCTACCTGTAGGTTAATACCCTACATACCCCACTATATATACCCTACCTATAGGTTAATACCCTACATACCCCACTATATATAGCCTACCTGTAAGTCATGCCACATCACACCTGTCTTTTTCTCTCTAACTTGTCGGCCTATTCAGGGGGTTGATTCTTCAGGACCTGACTTTCGTACACCTAGGGAATCCCGACACGTTGATGACATCACAGGGATCGAAGGTCAACTTCTCTAAACGCTGGCAGCAGTTCAACATCCTGGACACCCTGAGAAGCTACCAGCAAGTGTTAGTCTAGTATATCTACTATATCTAAGTAATATTAGTACATCGATAGTACTACTATCAAGATCATTTCATTTTTTTGAGTTTGGCATCAAGTTTTGATGTCTCCATGACATTCTTGAAGTCTACCAAGCTGGCCGGTCTTTTCTGGCTTGATCGACAGATACAGTTAAGTATCGTCTGCATAACAATGGAGGCTTATGCAGTATTTTCTGATAACGTCACCCAAATAAAGCCTATACAGGGTAATTAAAATCGGTCCAAGAACAGAACCTTGTGGGACTCCATGACCAACATTGGTGGTCCCCGAGGGTTCACAAGAACAAACTAGAATTGATCCGACCTAAACCAGCTGAGTGCAGTTCCTTTAATACCAATCAAATGTTCTAGTCTCTGCAGCAAGATACAATGATCAATGGTGTAAAGTGCGGCCCTAAGGTCCAGCCAGACCAGACAAAAGACGAGTCCTTGGTCTGATGCAAGTAGAAGATCATTCGTCATTTTCACAAGTGCTGTTTCTGTGCTGTGATGCACTAAAAATCCTGACTGGAAATCCTTGAACAAAGCAATATTTATTTCACATAATTGATTTGCGACAGATTTCTCAAGGATCTTAGAGAGGAATGGAAGGAAGCGATAGGTCTGTAGCTAGCCAACACCTCTAGAGCAAGAGTAGGTTTGTCTGTCTCTTACATCTATAATCATACTTTAAAACATATGTATTATACCAGATCTATAAGTAGTTTTGTAGTTACTTCTTATTATAGATGTAGTATTAATACTGGATCTGTAATACCACTTATCTTTCTCACTCTACAGTCCTTACACTCTGCAGCCTAATGATGACATCATATCGTTCTTCAATGACTTCAGCGATCACCTGGCAGAGGAAGCATTGTGGGAACTCTCTCTCAGGCTCCGCCCACGAAATGCCCCACGAGCCAATCAGAGATGACGGACCAAAACAGACCTAACCCATGCTAACCTGGGTCATAAAAAGCTAACTTGTGCCTTTTCATATTGATAAAGGTTAGCTGGAGCTAGTTTGGATGAGCCAGGTGTTAACCTGGAACTAGTTTGGATGAGCCAAGTGTTAGCCTTGAACTAGTTTGGAATAGCCAGGTGTTAGCCTGGAGCTAGTTTGGATTAGCCAGGTGTTAGCCTGGAGCTAGTTTGGATTAGCCAGGTGTTATCCTGGAGCTAGTTTGGATTAGCCAGGTGTTATCCTGGAGCTAGTTTGGATTAGCCAGGTGTTAGGGTGTGGCATCTTCCATTTACAGCAATATTTGAATAAACATATTTTGCTCACCTGCTTAATAATCTGACTCTATAAAGTGACTAAAGTTATTAAATAAATGTAGGGCGGTAAATGTCCAAGCACCTCATTACTGTACTGTACACGTGTGGTCCAGCACTCATCACGTAATAGATGTCATTGTAATCTTTTTGTTCTCTTCTTCATCCACCTTTATGACCTGAGTAAATATTATTGGTAATACTATGTCAGAACCTGGCTCCCTCCCCCCGAGCCACGCTTTATGGCCCTTCCTGTTCTCGGATTTGAACATTCTTTCAGGGGCCGGCAGCCTTTCTTGCATAGGTACTAGTTAAGTTAACTGTAATTTAAGATATTACAGGAGGTACAGAAGCTGAATGTCACCACACACATTGTTCTCTTTCAGCTTGATGCTGCTTTCGCCATAAAACACAACTAGATGTAGTTAGTTTATAATCACTATTATTGCTGCACTACGTTGTCTGTTGTCCATTATTGTCTTCCGTCATGCACCAACCGCAAGTTAAATTCCATGTATGTCTGACATATGATGGCAATAAACGCTTCCTGATTCCTGATCCCTGACACTAAACAAAAAGTTCAGTTTCATCGTGTGTTTCTTCTCGTTTGTAACGTTATGACTTAGAAAGTGATATTTCCGGTTCATAACTTTGATTAGTTGCGGAGTTAGCTGCTGTTTGGAGTCCTGACTAGATTCTAGAATCGGTTCTAAGAATAGGGAAACGATCTGCTCCGCCTTTGTGAGCAGACAGCAGCAACCAAACACCGGGCACATCGAGCGGCTCACTGAGCAGACAGCAGCAACCAAACACCGGGCACATCGAGCGGCTCACTGAGCAGACAGCAGCAACCAAACACCGGGCACATCGAGCGGCTCGCTGAGCAGACAGCAGCAACCAAACACCGGGCACATCGAGCGGCTCACTGAGCAGACAGCAGCAACCAAACACCGGGCACATCGAGCGGCTCACTGAGCAGACAGCAGCAACCAAACACCGGGCACATCGAGCGGCTCGCTGAGCAGACAGCAGCAACCAAACACCGGGCACATCGAGCGGCTCGCTGAGCAGACAGCAGCAACCAAACACCGGGCACATCGAGCGGCTCGCTGAGCAGACAGCAGCAACCAAACACCGGGCACATCGAGCGGCTCACTGAGCAGACAGCAGCAACCAAACACCGGGCACATCGAGCGGCTCACTGAGCAGACAGCAGCAACCAAACACCGGGCACATCGAGCGGCTCGCTGAGCAGACAGCAGCAACCAAACACCGGGCACATCGAGCGGCTCGCTGAGCAGACAGCAGCAACCAAACACCGGGCACATCGAGCGGCTCACTGAGCAGACAGCAGCAAACCGGGAGAAACGTGGGAGCCACGAGCACTCCAGGAGCCGAGAGTTATTGTTCTTTACCGGCGGGATGGTCAGTTTGAAGTTAACGTTCTGACGTCACCAGGTGGCTTTACAGTAGCAGGAATGTAAGCTAACAAAACTCCGGCAGCTAATTGCTAACGGTGGTGCTAATGCTAACGGCCGATAGTTGCATCCATAGATATATATATATATAAAGGCTAGATGTCTCGTCCGCGTTCTCGGCTAACGGAGTCGAACGTCCGCACATGGCGGCCATCTTGCTACAGTGCGCTCGATCACCTATTACATTGTTGGTAGTGATACATGTACTTATAACCATTACTTGATCAATTTTCAACTAATTTTTAAACTGTTTGGTTTGTTCATATGTTGCCATTCTGTATGCTGAGTTTCAGTAGCCTATGTATTTAACATAAATCCCTTGTGCATATGAAAGCCATGGTTATAATTATAATTATTCCTGTTCCCATCCCTATGAACTCGTAGAGGAAGGTGAACTGCACCACTATTGGACCTGTCATCTGGGGAACACTACGCACAGCTAAGCAACTGAAACTGTTGCTCTGGCCTCCCAATCAACTTTTTTCCTTTGATGAAAAGGCTTATCGGTTAATTGGTTCCGCCAAATCACTTTTATAATGGAAGGTCAGCTAAACTTGAACTGTGTGCATCATATAAATGATCCACTTGGCCTTTGAACTCTCACAGAGTGAAAACCCCTCTCTGTACATCTCTGTATCATTATTATATTATTATAACTGTCTTTATATAAATATAATAAAAACTGACTAGGATGTTCTCGGTACCGATTGTTTGCAGTTGTTTGTGAACTTTTCAGCTCGGTCCGTCTGTGCAGAGGTTCATTAAAATTTTAGAACAGAATAATTATTAGTCATAACTACATCTCTGACATTTATAACAAACCAAACCATTTAAAAATCGGTTAAAATTTGAGCAAGTTATGGTTATTTAAAAAGTATATGTACTACCAACATGATGTTGAGTGAGGTGACTGTAGCAAGATGGCCACCATCTGCGGAAGTTCGAGACCTTCATCTATCCACAGGAGTATTCATCAATTTATTAATACATGTTATAGTGTGATGTTACTTACTGCAACATCTGCAACAAGGAGAGCAAATGCAAACGATCTGAATCATTGATAAAAGTGCTCACAATCCTGTTTGTGTCTCCCATGTATCAGTCTCAAATGTCTCTGTTTCACCTCTCACTGTGTCACATGTCACATGTCACGTGTCTTCTGTCTCAACTGTCTTGTGTGTCAGGTGTCAGTGATGGCACAGTTCCCCCTGGTAGTGACAACTCAGGTTGACCTGGTCCTGGTTCTGGTCTCCTTGCTGGCCCTCTGGACCAGACTGAGTTACCTGAGCTACCCCAACGCTGTGGTGTAAGTTTGTTTGATTCATCTGTGCCCCCCCCCCCGTCCCCAAAAACAAAGAAAGCTCCATGATGTCTCTGACTGCTTTAAAGGTTTGATGAGGTCTACTACGGTCAGTTTGTGTCTCTCTACATGAAGAGAGTCTTCTTCATCGATGACAGCGGGCCGCCGCTCGGTCACACGATACTGGCCCTCGGAGGTCAGTTACCACGACAACCACTCTGTGGGGTCACCTGTGTGTCGGGCACCTGTGTGAGTTTATTAATCTGTTTGTTGCAGCGTACCTGGGAGGATTTGATGGAAACTTTGTGTGGAACAGAATTGGAGCAGGTAGGAACTTCAGTTACAGACACTTTAAAGCAGCTGAACCTATTTGAACCGGTGTGTTTGATTTGTTGTACAGAGTATCCCAGCAGTTTGAGTGTGTGGAGTCTGCGTTTTCTGCCGGCTCTGTGTGGAGCGCTCTGTGTTCCTCTCGTCTACCTGTTGACTCTGGAGCTGAAGTTCTCTCACCTGTCTGCTTTGGGAGCTTCAGTGCTGCTGCTGCTGGGTGAGACATGAGCATGATGCGTTCAGGGACTGACATGAGTGTGGTGCGTTCAGGGAATGACATGTGAGCGGCGTGTTCAGGGACTGACATGAGTGTGGTGCGTTCAGGGACTTACATGCGAGCGGTGCGTTCAGTGTCTGACATGTGAGCGGTGCGTTCAGTGTCTGACATGTGAGCGGTGCGTTCAGTGTCTGACATGCGAGCGGTGCGTTCAGTGTCTGACATGTGAGCGGTGCGTTCAGTGTCTGACATGTGAGCGGTGCGTTCAGTGTCTGACATGTGAGCGGTGCGTTCAGTGTCTGACATGTGAGCGGTGCGTTCAGTGTCTGACATGCGAGCGGTGCGTTCAGTGTCTGACATGTGAGCGGTGCGTTCAGTGTCTGACATGCGAGCGGTGCGTTCAGGGACTGACATGTGAGCGGCGTGTTCAGGGACTGACATGAGTGTGGTGCGTTCAGGGACTTACATGCGAGCGGTGCGTTCAGTGTCTGACATGCGAGCGGTGCGTTCAGTGTCTGACATGCGAGCGGTGCGTTCAGTGTCTGACATGTGAGCGGTGCGTTCAGTGTCTGACATGCGAGCGGTGCGTTCAGTGTCTGACATGTGAGCGGTGCGTTCAGTGTCTGACATGCGAGCGGTGCGTTCAGTGTCTGACATGTGAGCGGTGCGTTCAGTGTCTGACATGCGAGCGGTGCGTTCAGGGATTGACATGTGAGCGGTGCGTTCAGGGACTGACATGCGAGCGGTGCGTTCAGGGACTTACATGCGAGGGGTGCGTTCAGGGACTGACACTAACCCTGTGTTCCAGATAACTCTCTGATCGTGCAGTCCCGCTTCATGCTGCTGGAGTCGCTGCTCATCTTCTTCGTGCTGCTGTCCTTCTTCTCCTACCTGAGGTTCCACAACTCCTCCCACAGGTGAGACTTCAGCTGGAGACAGGCTCCTCTTACAGGCCAGCGGTGACTGCTATGACCTTTGACCCCTCAGCTGCTTCAGATACTGCTGGCTGCTGCTGTCTGGAGCCTCATGTGCCGCGGCGGTAGGGTGAGTGTGTGTGTGTTTGTGAGCATTGATGTGTGTGCACGTGGCTGACTGAGCTGGATCATTTTCAGGATAAGATGACATAGATCAGGCTTCTCTGTTCCCCAAAGCAAGTCCAGATGTGTTGCTGTGGTGATTTTGCCACCATATCACCACATCCAAAACCTGAACCTGATCCCATCAATATCCTATTTCTTATGGGCATGGACAGTGTGTGGGACGGTCTGTGGGACAGTGTGTGGGACGGTCTGTGGGACAGTGTGTGGGACGGTCTGTGGGACAGTGTGTGGGACAGTGTGTGAGACAGTGTGTGAGACAGTGTGTGGGACAGTGTGTGGGACAGTGTGTGAGACAGTGTGTGGGACAGTGTGTGAGACAGTGTGTGAGACCGTGTGTGGGACGGTCTGTGGGACAGTGTGTGGGACGGTCTGTGGGACAGTGTGTGGGACAGTGTGTGGGACAGTGTGTGAGACCGTGTGTGGGACGGTCTGTGGGACGGTGTGTGAGACAGTGTGTGGGACAGTGTGTGAGACAGTGTGTGGGACAGTGTGTGAGACAGTGTGTGGGACAGTGTGTGAGACATCTCATCCTGGAAATGATCCGGCCCAGGTGTGTGTTAATGTGTGTGTTTGCTGTCAGGGTGAAGTATATGGGCGTGTTCTCCTACCTGCTGCTGGTGGGTGTGGCCTCTCTGCACACCTGGCACCTTATTGGAGACCAAGCCGTCAGCCATGTGAGTTCAGATCAATAAACTGATCACTGCTTGTTGATCTGCTTCAGCTCATTCATATGCACATCCTGCTGTTTGATGGTGATGATGTCACCAGCTAGCGATGTCATTTATGACATAAGATCCATTGTGTCTGTGTACGTGTAGCTGAGTGTGTGTGTGCAGTGTGTGTGTCGGATTGTGTGTCTCCTGGTGGTTCCGGTCCTGCTCTACGTCTTCTGGTTCTATATTCATCTCACTCTATTGGACCGCAGCGGACCACATGACCAGCTGATGAGCCCCGCCTTCCAGGCCAGTCTGGAGGTAAAAACTGTGTGTGTGTGTGTGTGTGTGTGTGTGTTTGTTATGATGTATTGATTTGTGTTGTCAGGGGGGTCTCTCCAGAATCACTCAGGGTCAGCCTCTGGAAGTCGCTTATGGTAGTCAGGTGACTTTGAGAAGCTCCGTGTCCCAACCAATCCCCTGCTGGCTCCACTCGCACAAAGCCAACTACCCAATCAGGTGCTGCCAGGTCACATGGACACAGCGTCCAATGAGAGAGCTCCCATTTGAAGTCTGACTAATGGTACTTCCTGTTCAGGTATGAAAATGGGCGGGGCAGCTCTCACCAGCAGCAGGTCACCTGTTACCCTTTCAAAGACGTCAACAACTGGTGGATCATTAAAGACCCCGACAGGTGAGTCCCCAGTTTGTCCCTGGGCATGCTGGGAGATGTAGTCCCTATCTGACCTATCCAGTCTGTCTCTGTCCCACAGACAGGAGCTGGTGGTCGGCACTCCTCCGCGCCCTGTCCGTCACGGTGATGTCATTCAGCTGGTCCATGGGATGACATCACGCTTCCTCAACAGGTAACCGCTCACCTCACTGCCGTGGTGCATTTTAAGGACAATCCAACATTGACTTGACATTACGTGTGTTTGTGTGTAGTCATGACGTAGCAGCTCCCATGAGCCCTCACTCTCAGGAAGTGTCGGGTTACATCAACTTCAACGTTTCCATGGCAGCACAGAACCTGTGGAGAGTGGTGAGCACATCTATGCTAACATGGTAACGTCCCGTGACCTGTATGGTGATGATAGTGTCCTGTGACCTAACCCTAACCCTATGTACATGCTAACATCCCGCTACCTCCAAGTACAGGCTAACATCCCGCTACCTCCAAGTACAGGCTAAAGTCCTGCTACCTCCAAGTACAGGCTAACATCCCGCTACCTCCAAGTACAGGCTAACGTCCCGCTACCTCCAAGTACAGGCTAAAGTCCCGCTACCTCCAAGTACAGGCTAACATCCCGCTACCTCCAAGTACATGCTAACATCCCGCTACCTCCAAGTACAGGCTAACGTCCCGCTACCTCCAAGTACAGGCTAACGTCCCGCTACCTCCAAGTACAGGCTAAAGTCCCGCTACCTCCAAGTACAAGCTGACGTCCCGCTACCTCCAAGTACAGGCTAACGTCCCGCTACCTCCAAGTACAGGCTAACGTCCCACTACCTCCAAGTACACGCTAACGTCCCACTACCTCCAAGTACACGCTAACGTCCCGCTACCTCCAAGTACACGCTAACGTCCCGCTACCTCCAAGTACACGCTAACGTCCCGCTACCTCCAAGTACAGGCTAACGTCCCGCTAACGTCCCGCTCTCTCCAAGTACACGCCAACGTCCCGCTACCTCCAAGTACACGCTAACGTCCCGGTGTCCTTGTTGCAGAACCTTCCTCACCGGGAGGCGGAATCAGAGTCCTGGAAAACAATCCTCTCTGAGGTTCGATTAGTTCATGTCAACACTTCAGCTGTCCTCAAGGTACTGACAGGAAGTGAACACCTATGACACACAGATTTCCTGTGACCATATGAGGGTTGATGTGTGTGTGTGTGTGTGTGTGTGTGTGTGAGAGTAGCTGAGTGGTGTGTCTCTTCCAGACTGGGGTTTCCGTCAGTTGGAGGTCGTTGGGGAGAAACTGTTTAAAGCTCACAGCAGCAGTTTGGGCTGGACCGTCGAGGAGCATCGTTATGGAACCAGTACGACCTCTGACCCCAACCTACACGCTGTGTCTTTATAGAGTTCTCACCCCTTAGTGTTTGCGGAATGAACCAATCAATCGTAGCTGGAGTGTCTGTGTGTGTAGGTCAGGAGCAGAAGGAGAGGGAAGCGGAGCTTCATTCTCCGACTCATATCGATGTGGAGAGGAAGATCTCCTTCTGGGCCAAATTCTTAGAGCTTCAGGTATGATGTCATCACATTGTTATCCAAACAGATGGCTTGTTTGTGCCACATTCAGTTAAAAGTTCATTAAAAAATGTACATTAAAAAATGTAATGATGATGTCATGACGCGTTACCATGACAGTGGAAGATGCTGACGGTTAAACAAGAAGACTCTGAGCACAAATACAGCTCCTCCCCTCTGGAATGGGTTACCATGGAAACCAACATTGCATACTGGCTGCATTCCTCCACCAACGTAACATTCACTAATTCACTTGGCACTCTGAGATCTGTTGATTAAGAGTGCGTTATAAATAAAAGGTAATATTATTCACTCGTTCTGTGAGTGAATGGCGGCTTCCATCTCAGGCTCAGATCCATTTGATTGGTAACCCGGTGTCGTGGGGCGTGGCCATACTCAGCCTGCTAGCTTATCAGCTGCTGGCAGCCATTTACCTAGTGAGGAGGAGGCGGGGCTTCAAAGACATCTCTGATGGTATGTACACACACAAAATATTTTCTCAGATTGTCACCATGAAATAATGATGTGTGGGTCTGTGTCTCTCCAGGTGTGTGGGCTCAGTTTGTGTGTGTGGGTTGTGTGTGTGTTGGGGGTTGGGTTGTGAATTTTGTTCCCTTCCTGTTGATGGAGAAGACTCTCTTCCTGTATCACTACTTGCCGGCTCTCTGCTACCTGCATCTGCTAAGCCCCGCCCTGCTGGAGCATGTACACACTCACCTGCTCAGGTACGCACACACGCTCACTACCCAAGTGTGCACACACACACACACTGTGTACTGTGATGTAACTTGTTGTGTGTGTCTGTGCAGCAAAGCGACACACCGCCGTGCGCTGTGCGTGTGCGCATGGATCGTGCTGACGTCAGTCTTCTTGTCCTACCGGACCTTCTGCCCTTTGACCTACGGCACACCGGAGCTATCGGCCAATCAGCTGCAAGCACTCAAGTGGAGGGACTCCTGGGACATCCTGTACCGTTACCGCTAGACAAAGACAGGCAGACGTCACACGCATCACTTCCTGTTTCAATAAGTCTGGTGAAAATAAACACATTTCCTTTTCAAATGATCCTTTTTTTATTGTGCTCATGTGTTTTATTGTGAAGGGGCGGAGCTGATCCCAAACCATGATGCTCTGTAGCTGTGTCTCATTTGGTGAGCTGCATCCTCATGAGCCATCGGCTTCAAGGGCCGAATGGGCTGAACCGAGCGTCTCTGAAATAGTAATAGCCTTGAAACACTATAAAATGCAGATAGAAAACAATCTTCTTTGTGTTTCATGACATATTTCAGGCTGGGAAAAGATCATTTTCCAGTCATATTCATTGAAATCAGTTAAGCTATCATTTCAACTACTGTAAATTCAGGGCTAAAGAGCGCACTTAAATATAAGCAGCGCCACTGAAATTTAAAAAAAGATGTGTGTGTGTGTATTTATATATATATATATAAACCACAACAACAAACACATTTAATGGCTTGTATGCAAAGACTTTCTTCTCTTGCATCTTACAGTTAAGTAATTAAAATATTACACAAGCTGAATGTCACCACATCCTTCTCCTGTATAAAGGGTCAAAGTTGAGGCATTAAAGTGACTTTTCACTAATAACAACACACTACGTTGTGTGTATAAATGTGTGTTGGTACATTGATGTTTATGAGAAGCAGACCTGGATGGACTTAGGACCCAGGGGGGTTCAGGTGAGGGGGGGCAGCATGACGGCGTCCTATGGTTCTAACTGGGAGAAGTTTGTTCTTTAAATCATGACATCGTTTACCTACGTCACGTAACTTCAGTGACGTATGCGGTCCAGAAATGCGTCCAAAAGGATGCATCCTAGGGAATTGAGACATACCACCGACTCTGCCGGTGAAAACACTGTTTACCGGGAACCGGAACTCCGTGTGTGCCGCGCTGCCTGCTGGGTAATATGTGAACGACAGCGGGACGTTGATTGGAGCTCCGCGGCGCGTGGAGATAGAAAGTAAAGAAACAAGGTGAAGACCAACGGACTTTAATGGAGAAACGGAGATAAAAGAGGACGGAAGTCACCGAAGGTCAGAGAAGGTCTAACGTTAATCATTAATGTTACTGTTTGTGTTAGCTGCTAATGCTAATATGACAAGCTAGCCGGCAGGATTACCACGTTAATGGTACTGTAGTATTACAAATAGTTACTGCACTAGCAACACGGAGTTACTACAGTTCTAAAACTGTAGTATTACTAATTCAATTACTGTAGAAGGAGGAGTATTGGTCACAGTAGTACTACCATCATCACCGTACTTAACGTACTGTACAGTGTGTATTAATGTATTAATGTGCACGTGCAGATGTCTCTCTCTCTCTCTGCAGAGAGAGACAGGATCCAGCGACAGGTGGAGCAGCTGGAACAGAACCTGTCTGCTACGAACACTGAGCTGGAGCTGCTGAGCAGCGAGACAGGTACCTGTCTGTCTGTCTTTGTCCCTCCCTCTGGCTGTCTGTCTAACACACACTGAGCTGGAGCTGCTGAGCAGTGAGACAGGTACCTGTCTGTCTGTCTAACAGTGTTTTTGTGTTTCTGGTCAGATGATGAATCAGATGGTGATGACACAGAGGAGGAGAGACAGGTAATGTAATTCTTTCCTTTTTATTAAATACAAATATAACAGAATAATGATATATATATCATGTATTCTATCAGTACACATGATCACATATTAGTGATAGAATAATAGAGATGAACTCTGATGGTTTGGGTTCAGTCTGCTTTAGGTCTGTTGGCTCAGAGAGAGAAAATCCAGAATGAGATCCACAACCTGGAGGAAGTCCTGGGACAACACAGTCCTGTCTGCGTCTCAGGTACCTGTCTGTCTCTTAAGTCCTGTCTGCGTCTCAGGTACCTGTCTGTCTCTTAAGTCCTGTCTGCGTCTCAGGTACCTGTCTGTCTCTTAAGTCCTGTCTGCGTCTCGGGTACCAGTCTGTCTCTTAAGTCCTGTCTGCGTCTCAGGTACCTGTCTGTCTCTTACGTCCTGTCTGCGTCTCGGGTACCTGTCTGTCTCTTACGTCCTGTCTGCGTCTCGGGTACCTGTCTGTCTCTTACGTCCTGTCTGCGTCTCGGGTACCTGTCTGTCTCTTAAGTCCTGTCTGTGTCTCGGGTACCTGTCTGCGTCTCGGGTACCTGTCTGTCTCTCAAGTCCTATCTGCGTCTCGGGTATCTGTCTGTCTCTTAAGTCCTGTCTGCGTCTCGGGTATCTGTCTGTCTCTTAAGTCCTGTCTGCGTCTCAGGTACCTGTCTGTCTCTTAAGTCCTGTCTGCGTCTCGGGTACCAGTCTGTCTCTTAAGTCCTGTCTGCGTCTCAGGTACCTGTCTGTCTCTTACGTCCTGTCTGCGTCTCGGGTACCTGTCTGTCTCTTACGTCCTGTCTGCGTCTCGGGTACCTGTCTGTCTCTTACGTCCTGTCTGCGTCTCGGGTACCTGTCTGTCTCTTAAGTCCTGTCTGTGTCTCGGGTACCTGTCTGCGTCTCGGGTACCTGTCTGTCTCTCAAGTCCTATCTGCGTCTCGGGTATCTGTCTGTCTCTTAAGTCCTGTCTGCGTCTCGGGTATCTGTCTGTCTCTTAAGTCCTGTCTGCGTCTCGGGTACCTGTCTGTCTCTTACGTCCTGTCTGCGTCTCGGGTACCTGTCTGTCTCTTACGTCCTGTCTGCGTCTCGGGTACCTGTCTGTCTCTTAAGTCCTGTCTGTGTCTCGGGTACCTGTCTGCGTCTCGGGTACCTGTCTGTCTCTCAAGTCCTATCTGCGTCTCGGGTATCTGTCTGTCTCTTAAGTCCTGTCTGCGTCTCGGGTATCTGTCTGTCTCTTAAGTCCTGTCTGCGTCTCGGGTACCTGTCTGTCTCTTAAGTCCTGTCTGCGTCTCGGGTATCTGTCTGTCTCTTAAGTCCTGTCTGCGTCTCGGGTATCTGTCTGTCTCTTAAGTCCTGTCTGCGTCTCGGGTACCTGTCTGTCTCTTAAGTCCTGTCTGCGTCTCGGGTACCTGTCTGTCTCTTAAGTCCTGTCTGCGTCTCGGGTATCTGTCTGTCTCTTAAGTCCTGTCTGCGTCTCGGGTATCTGTCTGTCTCTTAAGTCCTATCTGCGTCTCGGGTACCAGTCTGTCTCTGGGTACCTGTCTGCGTCTCAGGTACCTGTCTGTCTCTTACGTCCTGTCTGCGTCTCAGGTACCTGTCTGTCTCTTACGTCCTGTCTGCGTCTCAGGTACCTGTCTGTCTCTTAAGTCCTATCTGCGTCTCGGGTACCTGTCTGTCTCTGGGTACCTGTCTGCGTCTCGGGTACCTGTCTGTCTCTTTGAAGGCTCAGACACATCATATATTCTTGTCTGTTGTTTTTTCTTCAGATGATGAGGACAGCAGCAGTGAGGAGGTCAGTAATGTCCTTCACCCTGTCCACACCATCTACAGACAGACGAGTCAGTGTAATACTAACAGTGTCTCTACCTGTCTCTCTCTCTCTGTACCCGTCTGTCTGTACCTTCAGAGTGAGCTGGCTCTGTCTCCGTCAACAGACTCGTGTCTTCAGATGAACCTCGTCTACCAGCAAGTGGTTCAAGAGACGTTGGACCAGCTGGAGACGCTTCTGACACACAACCACAGACAACAGGTTGGCACAGACACACCACCACCGACACACAACAGGTTGACACATACACACAACGACATACACAGACACACAACCACAGACACACAACCACAGACAATGGCATTTTGCATACCATGCATCATCTTCATCACGTTCTGCTTCTCTTTGTAGAAGGAGCTTTTGTCTCAGTTGTCTGGCCCAGTCAAAGAGTCCTCCAGGGAACGTCCCGCCCACCCGTCCTGCCAGAAGACCATCAACATGTACCTGGGCTGCTTCCTCAAACCATACTTTAAGGACAAACTGACAGGCCTGGTAAGACAGACAGAGAGACAGACAGACAGAGAGACAGGCAGACAGACACACCAATGTCTGCTTTTCTGTCCCCAGGGTCCTCCAGCCAATGATGAGACCAAGGAGAAGGCCAGCAGGTTGACTGGTTGTCTGGACGACAAGAAATTGAAAGTCAAGCGATGTAAGAATCAATGAAACCTACTTTTACGTTCACTATGCAAATCAGATGTACATAATGTATACTGTCTGTCTGTCTGTCTGTCTGTCTGTCTGTCTGTCTGTCTGTCTTCAGGGGAGAGCTGGCAGAAGACTCTGTTGATCCACTCAGTGACCAGAGACAGTCTGAGGAGAATCATCCAACCCAAACTCTCCAAGTAACATCACTTTGTCTTCTTCTACTTAATGAGATGACGTAGTAACACCACCTTAGCATCCGTCACACTGGGACACTAACTGCAGTACACACCACCTCCTCCTGATAGAAATGCTACTTTGTTACTTGTTGTGGTCCTGGTTCTGGTCCCTGTGGGTCGGATCCATTCGCTGGAGGTGGCTTTGAGAAACATCACAGTACTGCAGTGTAGTTGTGTGTGTTTGTGATGTCCCGTCTCCGTCTCAGGGTGGACTACCTGAGCCAGAAGCTGTCCAGAGCAGCAGAGACGGACAAGGAGCCGCTGAGACAGCAGATGGACAGTCTGGAGAGAGAAATCGAACTGCTCAGGTGTGTGTTTGTGTGTGTCACGTGGGGGCACAACACCTACACAAACACGACTTCATTCACCAAAAGTAAAGACGGACGCACAACAACTACACAAACACGACTTCATTCACCAAAAGTAAAGACGGACGCACAACAACTACACAAACACGACTTCATTCACCAAAAGTAAACAGACGCACAACAACTACACAAACACAACTTAATTCACCAAAAGTAAAGACTGACGCACAACAACTACACAAACACGACTTCATTCACCAAAAGTAAAGACGGACGCACAACAACTACACAAACACGACTTCATTCACCAAAAGTAAAGACGGACGCACAACAACTACACAAACACGACTTCATTCACCAAAAGTAAAGACGGACGCACAACACCTACACAAACACGACTTCATTCACCAAAAGTAAAGACGGACGCACAACAACTACACAAACACGACTTCATTCACCAAAAGTAAACAGACGCACAACAACTACACAAACACAACTTAATTCACCAAAAGTAAAGACTGACACACAACAACTACACAAACACGACTTCATTCACCAAAAGTAAAGACGGACGCACAACAACTACACAAACACGACTTCATTCACCAAAAGTAAACAGACGCACAACAACTACACAAACACGACTTCATTCACCAAAAGTAAACAGACGCACAACAACTACACAAACACAACTTGATTCACCAAAAGTAAAGACTGACGCACAACAACTACACAAACACGACTTCATTCACCAAAAGTAAAGACTGACGCACAACAACTACACAAACACGACTTCATTCACCAAAAGTAAAGACGGACGCACAACAACTACACAAACACAACTTCATTCACCAAAAGTAAACAGACGCACAACAACTACACAAACACAACTTAATTCACCAAAAGTAAAGACTGACGCACAACAACTACACAAACACAACTTCATTCACCAAAAGTAAAGACGGACGCACAACAACTACACAAACACAACTTCATTCACCAAAAGTAAACAGACGCACAACAACTACACAAACACGACTTCATTCACCAAAAGTAAACAGACGCACAACAACTACACAAACACAACTTGATTCACCAAAAGTAAAGACTGACGCACAACAACTACACAAACACGACTTCATTCACCAAAAGTAAAGACTGACGCACAACAACTACACAAACACGACTTCATTCACCAAAAGTAAACAGACGCACAACAACTACACAAACACGACTTCATTCACCAAAAGTAAACAGACGCACAACAACTACACAAACACAACTTGATTCACCAAAAGTAAAGACTGACGCACAACAACTACACAAACACGACTTCATTCACCAAAAGTAAAGACTGACGCACAACAACTACACAAACACGACTTCATTCACCAAAAGTAAAGACGGACGCACAACAACTACACAAACACAACTTCATTCACCAAAAGTAAACAGACGCACAACAACTACACAAACACAACTTAATTCACCAAAAGTAAAGACTGACGCACAACAACTACACAAACACAACTTCATTCACCAAAAGTAAAGACGGACGCACAACAACTACACAAACACAACTTCATTCACCAAAAGTAAACAGACGCACAACAACTACACAAACACAACTTAATTCACCAAAAGTAAAGACTGACGCACAACAACTACACAAACACAACTTCATTCACCAAAAGTAAAGACTGACGCACAACAACTACACAAACACAACTTCATTCACCAAAAGTAAAGACTGACGCACAACAACTACACAAACACGACTTCATTCACCAAAAGTAAAGACTGACGCACAACAACTACACAAACACAACTTCATTCACCAAAAGTAAAGACGGACGCACAACAACTACACAAACACAACTTCATTCACCAAAAGTAAACAGACGCACAACAACTACACAAACACAACTTAATTCACCAAAAGTAAAGACTGACGCACAACAACTACACAAACACAACTTCATTCACCAAAAGTAAAGACTGACGCACAACAACTACACAAACACAACTTCATTCACCAAAAGTAAAGACTGACGCACAACAACTACACAAACACGACTTCATTCACCAAAAGTAAAGACTGACGCACAACAACTACACAAACACAACTTCATTCACCAAAAGTAAAGACTGACGCACAACAACTACACAAACACAACTTCATTCACCAAAAGTAAACAGATTTGAGCTGACGTCAGAATTCTCGCACACCGACAGACGCACACTGAGCTGCGTAAACCTTCCTTTTGGCTAAGTAGCGTTAGCTCGTCATGAGCTAGCGTTAGCGGTCAATGCTCCAATGGGTCTAATGTGAGGCGGTCTCTGATTGGTCAGAGAGAAGACGGAGGAGCAGCTGGTTGGGGATCGATTCGATGAACACGATTGGCAGAAAATCTCCAATGTTGATGTAAGTGTAAAAATGGGTCTGACTCGGAGGAGATAACTTCTCCTCCTTCACATAAATCATCCCCCTGTCCTCAGTTTGAAGGAACGAGGGATGCGGAGGACATCCGTTGTTTCTGGCAGAACTTCCTCCACCCGTCCATCAGCAAGACAAAGTGGAGTAAGGAGGAGGTGCAGCAGCTGAAGGAGATCAGCAGGAGACATGGAGAGAGAGACTGGGAGACCATTGCTACAGAGCTGGGGGTGAGGCTGACCTGTCTGTCTCTCACCTGTCTCTCTTTGACCTGTCTGTCTCTCTTGCTGACATGTCTGTCTCTCAGACGGGGAGGACAGCCTTCCTGTGTCTCCAGACCTTCCAGCGGTTCGTCTCTGACTCGTTGAAGAACGGCCTGTGGACTCCAGATGAAGACGCTCTGCTCAGGGAGCTCGTGGACAAGATGAGGATCGGAAACTTCATCCCCTACACGCAGAGTAATGACATCACATGGTGACATCACACTCCGCCAGCACAGCGTGGACGTGTCCCTCTGACAGCTGTCTGTCTCTCCTACCTGTCTGTTTCTCAGTGAGTTACTTCATGGAGGGGCGGGACCCGGCTCAGCTGATCTACAGGTGGAACCAGGTTCTGGACCCGAGTCTGAAGAGAGGCTTTTGGACCAAAGAGGAGGACCAGGTAGGTAGGCAGGGGGCGGGGCTCAGACAGGATCTCTGGATCGCACACACACCGCACTAATGTCTCTCCCTGTCCTCCTGTCTGTCCCTCAGCTGCTTCTCAATGCTGTGTCTCGCTATGGAGAGAAGGACTGGTGGAAGATCCGCTTTGAGGTTCCTGGACGCACTGACTCCGGCTGCAGGGACAGGTGAGACCTGATTGGCCCACAGACGCTGTCCTTGGGTGGGTTTGTGCAGAAAGTGAACGTGTGTGTGTGTGTGTGTGTGTGTGTGTGTGTGTGCGTGTGTGTGCACAGGTACTACGACTGTCTGAAGGCGGAGACGAGGAGAGGACCCTTTGACCAGCAGGAGAAGGAGCTGCTGCAGCTGCTGGTGGAGAAGCACGGAGTCGGTGAGTCGCGCTGTGGTCCGAGCGAGCTGAGGCTCATGGGTAATAAAGTGCAGTTAAGATCCTGTGTGTGTGTGTGTGTGTGTGTGTGTGTGTGTGTGTGTGTGTGTCAGGCCGTTGGTCAAAGATTGCTGCAGAGATTCCTCATCGTAACGACGCTCAGTGTCTGAGAGAGTGGAGGAAACTGAACAAACCAGCAAAGCCTCGTCCTGAGGTACTAATAGAGTTTATATATTATTATATATATATACATATTTTGTACCTGAGGTCATGTGACTCTGACCCCTTCTCTGTCCAAAGAGAGTCAAAAAGAAGAAGAAGAAGATGAAGAAGAAGCAGACGTGTCAGTCCACGAGACAGATGAGGAGATGCAAGAGCCTGAAGGAGGAGGAGAGCACTGAGGACGAGGAGGTGAAGGTGGAGTACATAGACAGCGATGGAGATGAGAAGATGAAGGAGGAGGAGGAGGAGGTGAAGGAAGGTGCTCAGAAGGGGGAGCCAGTGGAGGAGGACTACACCTTCTCCCCCTTGCAGGAGTGGATTCCAGCAGAAAAACCCCAAAGCTCCACCTTCCTGAGCTTTCGATTGGTGGAGCTTCCTTCCTCGTCCCCAGACCCGGTCCGGTCCGCAGACCAGCACCCGGTCCGGTCCACCATCCTGGGCAAGTCCGGCCGGTCCGTGATCCTGGGACCGGGTCCCAGGCCGCTCCAGTGGACAGAGCGCCACGCCACCAGCGCCATGATGATGGTGTCGCCTGACCAGCTGCGGGCTTACCTGCACCGCCAGGTGGAGAAGTTGGAGAGGCGGAGCTCCCCGAGGAAGCTCCAACACGTCAGGCAGAACCCGCTGGGGTGGACCCTGGACCCAGGCCTGTTCCTCCAGCTGCAGGCCGCCGTCACGCCGTGGATCGGTAACGTGCTGATCCCTCACAAGAGCCGGGTCACAGTGGCCGACGCCCTGAGGGGGCGGGAGGAGGACCTCCTCTCCACACCGGTCTTCATGCTCCTCCTCCAGGCCATGCACGTGGATGCCGTCGGTTGCAAAGAGATGATTGAGCAGAGGAGGAACCTTGTGGTGGTGACGCCTCCTGCTCCGCGTCACGCCTCCAACAATTCCGTTGCTGACATGCTTCTGAAGAGGAAGACCATGAAGGAGGAGCAGCAAACTAAACTGATCCTGAAGCAGCTCCAGAGGAAACCTCCTCCTCCTCAGAACTGCCCCATTCTACTTCAGATGCCTCCTAGGATGTCTCCTGTCTCCTTCCCTCAGGCTGTCTTTATTCCACAACCTGGCTCCTCCTCCTTCCAGCTCATGACTACTTCCTCTCCATCTCCACAAAGACCACCCCCAGGGGGGGTCCTCACCTGTCTGTTCCCTCCTGCCCCTCTTCATGTTCTTCCTGCCTCTGGGGGCCCAGTACCTGCCTCCAGTCTTCTGGTCCCTCAGACTGCTCCCTCCTGCGTGGCCACGCCCCCAACAGCTCCTCTTGAACCTCCTCCTGCCGAGCTGGTTTCCTCTCCTCCCAGACCTCCTGTCTCACTGAAGGTCCCATTGCCCCTAAATGCAACACCTACCTGCTCACCTCAGAACCCGAGCTCTGTCCCCCCCCCCTCCATACCAACCTATCAGCTCCTCGCCCCCTCCCATTCAGGCCCATCTGTTGTCCTCGATGATCATTGCTACATACGAAGCAGTCATCTGGTGAAGTCCATCCAAGCTCCCTGTGACTCCGCCTCCAACCAGCAGCCTAAGGCCCTGTCCAGAAGGAGGACGCGGGGTAAGGGGGGGGGGGAGGAGCCGCCGGGCCAGGAGGGACAATGTGTGATCCAGAAAGGAAAGAGGGTTCGGAACCCGACTCCGAGGGCCAAAGCTTTACAGGAAGCTGTTCAGGAGAAGGTGAGGTATTTGTCTGAAACTCTTCTTCTGACCCCCCCCCCACTATCTCCCCCCCCCCCCCCTCTTCTCTTATCTTTCTGTGTTTGTTTTCAGGTCGAAGCCAAGAAGCAGAGATCATCTTCTTCATCTCCTCGTAATAAGCGCCGTCGTAGCACCCCCCCTGAGGAGGTCTTCTCTCAGCCCCCTGGGTTCTGCTTGAGACCCGGTCAATCCATGTGGGTCATGACCCCACGCGGGCTAGTCCAGCTAGCTGAAGCTCCGCCCCAGGGCCTGCAGCTGGCGTTGGTACCAAGCGCCCCCCTCCCTGCTCCACCTGGTCAGCTGATCAGACACACCCTATTCCCCCCCAGTGGGTCTGTCCTCAATCAGCTCCGCCCTCTTACAGCCTCTCCGCTCCGCCAACCCATCTCACACCCCAGCACCCCCCCCGGGCCCCCCTGCCGCCCCCGGCCTCCCCCAAAACTCCTCATTCCAAATAAGGGTGCGGTCGGGGTCAAGCCGGCGGCGCCGCCCTTTCTCAGGAGGGAGGCGCTGCAGTTTGACCCATCCCTCATGTTCCTGGAGACCCCAGAGGCAGTGCGTGAGTGGCTGAGCGGTCGGGGGGGCGTTGCGGTCGGGGGGGGGGCTGGCCTCCTTCCCTACCTGCCTCCCTGCGTCAGCAGCCTGAACACCTTGAGCGCGCTGCTCAGGGCAAAGAGAGTCCTGACCTCATCATCACTGCAGCTCCTGAGGGAGGGGGCCGAGTCCCAGAGGGGGGCGGAGCTACCCGACTCCACCTCTGACCAGTCAGGTACATCTGTCTGTGAGCTAATCAATATTCTGGCCTTTCATAAACCCACCTCCCTTTATGTAAATGTTTATTTCATGTTTTTTGCAGGTCCTCCTCCTCCCGCCCCCCCCGTCAGCCCTGACCTCCTGGAGGCCGAGGAGGCCGAGCTGCTGGTGGTGATGCGTCAACTGGTGGCACAGCGTTTCTCAGGTAACCCCGCCTACCAGCTGCTGAAGGCCCGCTTCCTGTCTTGCTTCACTCTTCCCGCCTTCCTGGCTACGGTACAGCCAATCAGAGCAAAGCGTGGCCCAGCCAATGAGGAGGAGGAAAAGGACAACGAGGAGGAGGAGCTAAAGAAGATCAGGGAGCGATGCAGACAGAGGAGAGCTGAGGTGAGTCGTTATTAGTGATGTCATCATTCTGATGTCATGTCTTTGATGATGAAACAACTTGTTGTCTTCTTTTATTCTCCAGAGGTCTTTGCTGCTATGTGACGGGTCGGGAGCTCCAGCCAATCACTTCTCAGGAATCCAAGGCTCCTCCCCCTTTCCATCTGTGTCCAGTTGAACCACAGGACCTCTTACACGTGGTGCATTCAGGGACCTTGAATAGAATTGCACTAAAATATGTTTGAAGATTTTTTTTAATCAGCTTCTGTAAACGTTCTGTAATTATCAGCTGCTTGATTTGTAATAAAGGGAAAGTTCATGTTTAATGAAGTGTGAGCGAGGACCTGTTTGTGGAGACTATGGACCCTTAAGAGAATTACCCACAAGTCATTGCAATGTGATGTCAAAAACAGGATACGGGAGCCTTTTGTTTTTATTCTCTTCTCCTCTTCGCTGGTTCCACTTCACTTTAGTGAGACATCCAAGAATGCTGTTCCCTCACTTCTTGGTCAGCTGGTGTTTCCTCCTGTGACTTCTCTAATCCTTTACTTCCTCTTCCTGTGCTAACGGACTCTTTTAAACCTGATGAGATGAGAGTAATGCATTTATTGGTACTATTACTAATCCATGAGTCGGTTTGTCACCTTGAACAACTTGGCATTCTGTAATATTACAGCATCAGACTCAACTCAACCTGCTGGATATGGAAAAACGAGGTAGATGAGGTAGAGCTGTGACGTCATTGGAGTGATTACTTAATGGGGAGGAGCTAGAAAACAAGAAGTTACAGAAGCGACAACTTCTCCTTAAAAAGCCCAGAAGAAACCCAGAGAGAGGGAGACTGGTTCAATCCGAAGGTAAGTGTACTCTGTGTAGTGGGTGTGTAGGTGTGAACATACACTCAGTGTGTGTACTAATACTCCAACTAATCCTTACAGTGTGAAGTATGTAAATACTGTATTTTGCACTCATTGTGTGTATTAGTAGTGTTTACTCACACTCAAAGTGTGTAGGTGGAGTACATGGACAGCGATGGAGACTAGAACCTCCATCAGGTAGAGCCTCCATCAGATATAAACACCATCAGATAGAATCTTCTGTGGATGGTGGGAAAGCACAAGGACTTTAGGAAAGGGTAATGTTGGTTTATGATGACAGGAATAGTAATATGATTCATATGTATGATGATGATGATGATGATAGCAGCAGGAGCAGCAGGAACAGGGTCCAGATTGAACCATGATCCATGGAAACCTGTGAGGTGAGAAAGCACATAAAACTGATTAGTGATGTGGATTCTTGTAGAGGAGCTCTGTAAGTCCTACAGAGCTCCTCTCTCTCTGCAGTCCAGGCCTATAGCAGCTTAACTAAAGGCTGGTCCAGACTGACCTGATGACAGCAGCTACCACACTCAGGTCCTCACGTACTCGCGCTTTTGCGCCCACTTCGGTTGTATTTGTTTGGCCACATGAAAGCATGGCGAGGTACGACCACGAGGTACGACCACGCTGAGGTGAAGGTGCAGAGCACCTGGTGTCCAATGAGGCCTCTGTCTGAACCAGAATGCGTGTTTCCTCTCATAAGCCTGAAATTACATCATCTGATGACATCGCATCTCCGACTCAGCGTCCACATTCCATTCCAGCAGGTGTTAATCTCCTGCTGCTCTACAATGATTGGATGAGGATCCTTTAATCAGTCATCAGCAGGCGGAGCATCAGTCTGTGCTACAGCGCACCAGTCAATACACACATTTCCACCCCTGACGCACAAATCACACAACTTCAGTGGCACTGAATCCTTGTTTCATCCACGATGGAAATGTGCCTTTAACTAGTATCGTGGTACATACTAGTACTCGTGTGTACTAGACCTCATGGTACATACTAGTACTGGTGTGTACTAGACTTCATGGTACATACTAGTACTGGTGTGTACTAGACTTCATGGTACATACTAGTACTGGTGTGTACTAGACTTCATGGTACATACTAGTACTGGTGTGTACTAGACTTCATGGTACATACTAGTACTCGTGTGTACTAGACTTCATGGTACATATTAGTACTGGTGTGTACTAGACCTCATGGTACATACTAGTACTGGTGTGTACTAGACCTCATGGTACATACTAGTACTGGTGTGTACTAGACTTCATGGTACATATTAGTACTGGTGTGTACTAGACTTCATGGTACATACTAGTACTGGTGTGTACTAGACTTCATGGTACATACTAGTACTGGTGTGTACTAGACTTCATGGTACATATTAGTACTGGTGTGTACTAGACTTCATGGTACATATTAGTACTGGTGTGTACTAGACTTCATGGTACATACTAGTACTGGTGTGTACTAGACCTCGTGGTACATACAAGTACTGGTGTGTACTAGACCTCGTGGTACATACTAGTACTGGTGTGTACTAGACTTTGTGGTACATACTAGTACTGGTGTGTACTAGACTTTGTGGTACATACAAGTACTGGTGTGTACTAGACCTCGTGGTACATACTAGTACTGGTGTGTACTAGACTTTGTGGTACATACTAGTACTGGTGTGTACTAGACTTTGTGGTACATACTAGTACTGGTGTGTACTAGACCTCATGGTACATACTAGTAGTGGTGTGTACTAGACCTCGTGGTACATACTAGTACTGGTGTGTACTAGACCTCATGGTACATACTAGTACTGGTATTCACTAGACTTCATGGTACATATTAGTACTGGTGTGTACTAGACCTCGTGGTACATACTAGTACTGGTGTGTACTAGACTTCATGGTACATACTAGTACTCGTGTGTACTAGACTTCATGGTACATATTAGTACTGGTGTGTACTAGACTTCATGGTACATATTAGTACTGGTGTGTACTAGACTTCATGGTACATACTAGTACTGGTGTGTACTAGACCTCGTGGTACATACAAGTACTGGTGTGTACTAGACCTCGTGGTACATACTAGTACTGGTGTGTACTAGACTTTGTGGTACATACTAGTACTGGTGTGTACTAGACTTTGTGGTACATACAAGTACTGGTGTGTACTAGACCTCGTGGTACATACTAGTACTGGTGTGTACTAGACTTTGTGGTACATACTAGTACTGGTGTGTACTAGACTTTGTGGTACATACTAGTACTGGTGTGTACTAGACTTTGTGGTACATACTAGTACTGGTGTGTACTAGACCTCATGGTACATACTAGTAGTGGTGTGTACTAGACCTCGTGGTACATACTAGTACTGGTGTGTACTAGACCTCATGGTACATACTAGTACTGGTATTCACTAGACTTCATGGTACATATTAGTACTGGTGTGTACTAGACCTCGTGGTACATACTAGTACTGGTGTGTACTAGACTTCATGGTACATACTAGTACTCGTGTGTACTAGACTTCATGGTACATATTAGTACTGGTGTGTACTAGACCTCATGGTACATACTAGTACTGGTGTGTACTAGACCTCGTGGTACATACTAGTACTGGTGTGTACTAGACTTCATGGTACATATTAGTACTGGTGTGTACTAGACTTCATGGTACATACTAGTACTGGTGTGTACTAGACTTCATGGTACATACTAGTACTGGTGTGTACTAGACTTCATGGTACATATTAGTACTGGTGTGTACTAGACTTCATGGTACATATTAGTACTGGTGTGTACTAGACTTCATGGTACATACTAGTACTGGTGTGTACTAGACCTCGTGGTACATACAAGTACTGGTGTGTACTAGACCTCGTGGTACATACTAGTACTGGTGTGTACTAGACTTTGTGGTACATACTAGTACTGGTGTGTACTAGACCTCGTGGTACATACAAGTACTGGTGTGTACTAGACCTCGTGGTACATACTAGTACTGGTGTGTACTAGACCTCATGGTACATACTAGTACTGGTGTGTACTTAAACTCACAGATGGAGACGGTAGGTGACGATGACCTCTGCTGGCTGCAGCTTGATGACTTCAGGATGATTCTCATCAAAACCATTGAACCTTCAAGAATCACTCCCTACTTACGACAGTGTCAGGTACTCTTCCTCCTCTTCTTCCTCCTACTTTTCCTCCTCAGTCACTTGATGATTGGTGGTTTCCTGTCAGGTGGTCACTGCTGAGGATGAGGAGCAGCTCTTCAATGACCCGGCTCTCGTCATAAGGAGAAGAAAAGTTGGTGAGAAACTCATTGTCTGACTTTGAGTCTAAGGTCTTTACCTGGACGATATGTTTGACCTTTGACCTCCTCCAGGAGCCTTGCTGGACCTCCTACAAAGAACGGGTGTCAAAGGTTACACCGCTTTCCTGGAAAGTCTGGAGCTGGATTATCCTCAACTGTACAGCCGCATCACCGGGAAGGAGCCCAACAGAACCTTCAGCATCCTTATCGGTCCGTTGACCCGTCTGTCCGACTGTCTGTCTCTTTACCTACGTGCCTGACTACCTGTCTGTCTGCAGACACAGCAGGTGAGTCCGGTCTCACTCAGTTCCTCATGTCGGAGCTCAGCCGCCTGCAGAGGGCGCTTCAGGACGAGAGGAGGCGCCGCCAGCGGGCCTGCTCCCTTGCTAAGGAACAGGTGGGCGGTTGCTAGGGGAGCGTCAGAGGGCGAGTGAGCCCTCTGACGCTCCCCGCTCACAGGTGACTTCCTGTGGCAGGACGCGTTGTCCCGGCAGCAGCAGCTGAAGGAGCACGAGCTGAGGAAGCTGAGTGAGCGCGTGCAGAAGCTCCGGGAGGAGCGCGAGCTTCTGAGCGAGGAGGCGAAACAGCTCCGAGACCACAACTACAGCCTGATGGCCGACATCACCGGGCTGGCCCAAGAGAAGAGCGCCGCCCTGCTGGCCAACCGTGACCTGCAGATAGAGGTGAGCTGACACCTGACCCCCAAATGACAGACACACAGAGCCCCTCTGACCTTTGACCTCTCTTCAGGTTGAACGTCTGAAACACACGGTGCAGCGAGCTGAGAGTCAGACCAGAATCCTGAGAAGAAGAACCATGAGACAGGAGGTGCAGACTCCTCCCACTTCCACAGACACACTACTGACCCAGTACCGCTGACCCAGTACCACTGACCAAGTACCGCTGACCCAGTACCACTGACCCAGTACCACTGACCCAGTACCACTGACCAAGTACCGCTGACCCAGTACCGCTGACCCAGTACCACTGACCAAGTACCACTGACCCAGTACCAGAGGTGGGAACAAGTCACTGTTATGCAAGTCACAAGCAAGTCTCAAGTCATTGCCCTCGAGTCCCGAGTCAAGTCAAAGCCAACAAGTCTCAAGTCGAGTCACAAGTCGTACCATTTTAGTTTCGAGTCATTTCGAGTCCTTTTATTATAGTGGGGACGGGGAACCCTGGGTGATGGTGCGCTGCCTCACAGACCTAGACTACGAAGGGAAGGGTAATGGTGGATCGACTGTGACTGTGTTATAGTGCTGTAACGCTCACCCCAATGCTGCAGCGTAAATAAGGAGGCGATGACTGGCTTTATTTAAATAAAACAACTCAACTTCGGTCACTGTTGGCCGTCACCACGCCGAACGAACACTTCCGCACTCACAGCCCCCCAAAACTCGGGTTGTCTCGCGTAACTACAGCTGGTAACGTAGCATAACGTGAACACATGCAACATCTGCATAACTGATTAACTAATAACTTTAACTCAGCTCATTACACTACTTTAAAACGGACGTTGACATAATGTTGGCGAGGATTTCCATCGGAGTCTGAATCCGGGTTCAAAAATCCCGATTTTTGTAACCATGAACGAGCTGTCTCGTTGATACGGTCAAATGGACTGCAGTGATTGGATGTTGTTCAGGCAGCGCGCGCTCTCTGCATACAGGTGGCGCACATTTATTTAACAGATGCAGATAAACAGAGCGGCGCGGTGGTGTGAAAATGTTTTCCCCCAGTTTTCATGGGAAGTAGCAAGTCTTCTCGAGTCAAAAGGCTCGAGTCCAAGTCAAGTCACGAGTCATCGATGTTAAAGTCCAAGTCGAGTTGCAAGTCTTTGTACGTTTTGTCGAGTCGAGTCTCAAGTCATCAAATTCATGACTCGAGTCTGACTTGAGTCCAAGTCACATGACTCGAGTCCACACCTCTGCCCAGTACCACTGACCCAGTACCACTGACTCAGTAAGGCTGACCCAGTACCGCTGACCAAGTACCACTGACCCAGTACCGCTGACCCAGTACCACTGACCCAGTACCACTGACCCAGTACCACTGACCCAGTACCGGGGTCCCAGTAACCGCTGTGTGAAGGAGTGGTTTGGTGTCTCCTCCGTGCTTCTGAGGTCACTGATGTCACATTTAATGTCTTTTCAGAGCATTCTGTCTCCTCCCACCGAGACCTTCTTCCACCCAAACAAAGTGGAGGAGACACAGGAGAAGAAACAGGAGGAGACACAGGAGGAGACACAGGAGAAGACACAGGAGGAGAAACAGGAGGAGAAGAAAGAGGAGAAGCAGGAAAATGAGGGTCAACCTCCTCAGATTGACTTCTTCACAACAGTGCTACGGCTGAGGAGACAACTCCGCAGAGCAGAGGAGCAGAGAGACAGGGTGAGGAGGAGGTGGAAGATTAAAAAGCGAGGAGGAGTAGTTAAAGAAGTACAGGAGGAGAATGAGCAGGATCAGGAGGAAAATGAAAAAGGAGGGGCAGGAAGAAAAAGAAGTAAGATAAGAGGAGGCGAATGAGAAGCAGGGAGATGAAAAAAGGAGGAGCAGGAGGAAGAGGAGTAGTAAAAGAAGTAAGATAAAAGGGGGAGAATGAGGAGGAGCTACCCTGACAGTGTTTGTTTTCAGAACCTGGAGGAGAAGGAGGAGCTGCAGCTGTTCTCCACCCAGCTGAAGGGAGATGTCAGGATGTACCGGCAACGAAACAAACAAACCCTCAGACAACTGGAGGAGGTGATCAGCGAGAGAGACAAGGTGAGGAGGAGCAGGAGAAGGGTATGGAGGAGGAGGAGGAGGATGAGAATTGACCTTTGCTGTGTCAGGCTCTGTCTTCGCGGGCAGAGCAGCAGGAGGAGGTGCGGCTGCTCCTGCAGGAGAAGGATCATTACAGGGAGCAGGTCAGAATGCTCACTGAACAATCCGATAAATTGGAGCTTCTCCTGCTGAGGTCACAGGGGGAGGAGCTACAGCTGAGGACACGCCTCCGCATACTCAGCAGCAACACCCACCAGGTGAGGAGGAGGAGGAGGAGGAGGTGATGATTTTATGATGATGTAATGATGACGCTCTCTCCTGCACAGATGGAGCACAGTGTGAGCAGCGAGGGAGAGGAGCCCCCGCAGAAGGCAGCTGAAGGTGAGTGTCATGTGACCCATGTCATGAGACTTGTGTCACGTGACCTGTGTCATGTGACTGGTATCGTGTGACCTGTGTCATCAGAGGTGTGCAGTGGGACATCTGGGGAGAACGAGGAGGCGCAGACCCTGCAGCAAGGGGACTCTATTGTGGGAGGAGCCACAGAGTCTGAACAGAGGCCCAGCAGAGCATCATGGGTAATTGAGCTGATGACGTAAGCAGGAAGTCCCCCGTAGGACAGACCGTCCCACGTCAGAGACCTTCTGGTTGAGCCTCTGTGGTTGTTGGAGGAGCAGAAGGATGCAGACTAGTGTTGGTTTTTGTACCCTGTCTCCTGTGTGTCCACAGGACGAGGAGACGCACGGCTGTCTCACCTCCAGGGGGCAGCACAACTTCCTCTACCGCAGGTCGGTCTTCTCCTCTCAAACTTTGCATTCAACTGTTGCTGCGGTTCCAATGGCGGCTGAGCCTGTTCTCGTTTCCATGGCGACAGGAAGCGGGCCGTCCGGTCGAAGCTCGTCTGGAGGGAGTGCGCCGCCGGTAACCATGACGACAGCAGCGGGATGGACTCCTCAGACTCCGACTGAGGAGAAGATGGCTTCAAAGGAGCCTGTTTGGTCCTGTCTCCTTTTATTAGTTTTAGTTTCATCATTTAATCATTACAATGAAATAAATGAAAAAGTATCTTTAACCAAGTAAAGATGTTTAATTTGAACGTGGAACATTAAATTGTCCTGTAAAAAGTCTCTTCTCATTCATCAGAAACACAATGAATCATAAAGGCAGCAGATAGAGAAACATGAATGAATGAAATAAGGGAAACTAAACATCTGAACTTTAAAATGCACGAGAAGACGAGAAGCACAGCATGAGTCAGGCGTTCAGCTGGTTCTTTTATCTCGATGAATCCTTTGACATTACCATGGAGGATCTTCTAAAATCCCCTGATGCCGATGGTCCTTTGGGGTCCAGAGTCTGACAATAGTCTTCATCTGCCATCTGGGAAACCACTTCTCTCCAAACAGTGGTACATCTATGTCGGGGAGCCCAGGCCGAGCCCCCCAGCAGTGGTGTACAATGCAGTGTGTGATATCTCAAATGCTCCATTCATCTTCATCCATCTGACTCCGCCGACGTGTCACTAATTGAGAGGTTACTTAGACATGAGAAATAAACCTGCAAAAAGCCCACGTGGGTAAATAATAAGGGAAGAACTGTGACTGTTGGAGAGAGTATTTGCTCCTCCTTCTTAGAGTCTGCACACCCTCCTCCTGCCACTAGGGGAGGACGTCTGGCTCCTCCAGGAGTCAACCGTGATTCTTAAATCGGACCCTGTGCCACATGTTCAGAGTTATTTTGAACCTCGAGCTTTGCATCTTTGTAGTTAACGATGGAACAGTTCTCTAAAGTGAGTAAAACACAATTTGTGGGATTTACGATTTTCTGTGTGGACCGAGAACGTCGCGCAGCGGTCTGCGGCTCGTTGCCATGACGACAAAGAGACGCGGAGCGGCGATACCGACGGAGTGTTTTATCCTCTAATTACGCAAATGTAACAGAAATAACTCCGGAAACGGTCACCACGGAACAGAACCGGACCCGGTATGAGTTTATATGAGAGGGCTGCTGGTGTTGTTGTTGTTGTTGTTGTTGTTGCTAAAGCTTGTGACTGATTCATCTGTGTTTGTGTCCTGTAGGTTCAGCTCCCCAGATCTCTGATGGCTGGACACAGAGACACAAGGACAACCCGTCTGTCTGCCGAGGACAGTGAGACACACTGCAGCACGACCAGCAGGTAGAGAGGAGACAGACAGACAGACAGACAGACACTCCACACTACTGCTCACCCTGGTCCACCTGTCTGTCTCCTCCCTTCAGCAGCAGGCGGCGTGATGATGAAGAAGATGAAGATGATGTGTGCAGACTTCCTGACTCTGTGGGTTTGTGCCTTTATGTTTATGTTCACATACGTTGTTTAAACGATGGTGGAGTGATGCCCCATGTGACCTGTCAAAGTGTCCCTGAGAGAGACACCTGACCCCTGATGACCCCCCATGCAAAATGTAACACATGGGTTATAATGCAGTGTAAGCTTCAGCTAAATGACGTGATGTAAACATGTGTGTGTGTGTGTGTGTGTGTGTGTGCGCGCGTGTGCGTGTGTGTGTGTGTGCGTGTGTGTGTGTGTGTATGTGTGTGTGTGTGTGTGTGTGTGTCTCACAGTGGTTGATCATCAGAATTCTTTCCTCCTCAAACAACTGATGGAAGAAAAAAGGAGGAAACACGAGGACGTTGTCAACGAGATGGAGACAGAACTCACACACCTCACCCAGGTGGGATATGAAATATGACTATTTGATACATCATAGTATCCACACTGGTGGATCTGGTTCTTACCTGTTGGATCTTTCAGGTGTGTGACTCTCAGGTGAGGACCGTCGTTGAGGAGCTGCTGGCCTCTCTGAAGGACCTGGACCTAATGTTGAACCCTCTGATGGAACGGAATGATCAACTGGACCTCCTCAGCAAGGAGGTAGGCTCAGCTCCAGGTCCATTGAGCAGATCATGCTCAGCTTCAGACTCAGGAGGCCGTGTGTGTGTGTGTGTGTGTGTGTGTTCAGGAGGTCTGTGTTCTCTGGGAGGAGGTGCAGGAGAAGATGAAGATGAAGAAGACGAGAATAATGGACCTAAACCAAAAACTGACTGAATGTGAGACTCAAAGAGCCAGCGAGGTGAGACCAGACATGTATATATACATATATACATGTATATGTATATATATATATATACATGTATATATGTATACAGTATATGTATATATGTATATTATGTATATTATGTATATATGTATATTATGTATATATGTATATATTTGTCCTGCAGACCAGAGTCCTGCTCATCAAGAACCTCCACCTGTTGGAGAACATCAGCTTCCTGCCTCCACCCGACGTCTTCAGGCTGATCCATAACGAGGCCACGGTGACCACACCCTGACCTCTGACCCCTCTCATCCAAGCCTGACCTCTGAGCCCTGACCTCTGACCCTTCTCCGTGTCTCAGATGTTGAATCTTTCCCTCCTGATGAACCGTCGCTGTGCTGCTCGTCTAATGCTGCTCCTCCTGGAGGAGAACCTGCAGCAGGAGGAGCAGCTCCATCTGCAGTGGGAGGAGCTTCTGAGCTGCTGGAGGAGGAGCAGGGCCACGGGGGTCCTTGATCGATACAGGTGAGGGAGCTGGGGGGGGACACTCGTCATGTCTGTCAGAAGGACTTGTAGAAACTTGTGTTGTAGGAGTCGCTGCAGCGATGAGGAGGAGCAGCTCCTGGTCTCAGGTCAGCTGGTAGAACGACGTGAGGAGATCATCCATCACATCTGGTAACAACATCAGTCCATGACAACCATCAGGCACACAACGTCCTCCTCAGACCTCCAATCGATGTCTCCGTTTCAGCTCGCTGGTCCCGCCCTCCTGCTCCACTACTTTGGTCTCTGATTGGTTCAAGCAGCTGACAGCCATCAATCAACAGATCGGTAACTTAACCTGTGAGATAAATATTCAGGAAAGGTTCTACCTTCTTAAACCTTTAATGTCAACCTCTTCCACGTATCGTGTGTGTGTGTCTGTGTGTGTGTGTGTGTGTGTGTGTGTGTGTTCTAGATGATCTCCACTCTGAGGCTCTTCATCAGCTGCGTTGTGGTTCTCATCACAGGTGGAGTGATCACCTGGCTCAGGTGGAGCTCTGTGAGGTGAAATGAATTCACTGATGTTTCATTGATATAATATACATATATATATATATATTATATATATATATATGTATTAGTTTCATGATTGATCATTGATTCCTGCAGAAGGAGCTCTCGGCTCTGCAGCTCTCGGAGGTCGAGATGAACGACGTCATCGGCTCTCAGCTCCTCGCTGTGATTGGACGAGGCCAGAGTCAGGACGAGCAGCGATTGGCTGCTGTGGATGTCAGTCACACAGCGCTCAGTGAGACACGTGGTAGTGACATCGCGTGTGACCTCATCCACCTGTCTGTCTCTGTCCACCTGTCTGTCTGCAGAGGTGTTGTGATGCTGTGGCCCGTGGTGCACTCCATCTCAGCAGGTGTGTGTTTGTTGTGATGAGAGGAGCGGCGTTGCTATGGGAGACGCACAGCCGGAGGCTTGAGAGGAGACGAGAGGAAGAACAACACATGGACGAGCTTCACCGCACACAGCAGCAACACACACAGGTGAATTTCACACACACACAAACAAGCAGGTGAGTCTCTGACAGTCTGTCAGCAGGAGGGAGTCATTCCCACAATGCTTTGCTGTTCTTTGTCAGGGGGAGAAGGTGCACCTGGACAGCCTGCTGTGTGCACTCCGCCAGGTGAGCAGTGACGAGGTTCTGAAGGAGTCTCTGGACGAAACCATCCGCTACCTGGAGGACGTCAAAAACAGGTAACCCCGTGCTAGAGCTAATGCTAATGTAGCATCACTACAAGTCATGACATGAATGGACTGTGTGTGTCTGTGTGTCCAGCAGCAGGGTCTGTGTCTCTGATCAGGTGGAGGTGTTGGATCGTCTCCCCCTTCTCCTCCTGGAGGAGCTCCTCTCCTACAGCAGCAGCCTCAGCTCCTTCTTCCACCTGGACCACACCTACAGCCCGGTAACCACGGCAACCATGCCTCAGACACACATGACCACTGGTAACCGTTACAATGGCCCTCTTTAGAGAGAACAATACAACATACTCACACACGTTGGGTGAGCCCAGGTCATGTGACTCTTCACAGAGTGGTTTACAATGTTTTTCCTCCTCAGAGTCCAGAAGAACTCCAGAACCTCCACCCTAACCTCCATTCATCCTCCACCCAAATGGGTCAGTTTGAGGCTCAGATAAAGAAAGCGTCAGGCGCCGCCCACCTCTCTCCTGATTGGCTGACTGAGGTGAAGTGCCAATCAAAGACAAACGTAACACAACATTACATCACATGTAGCTGACGCTGTGTGTGTGTGTGTTTGTGTGTGTGTGTGTGTGTGTGTGTGTGTGTGTGTGTGTGTGTGTGTGTGTGTGTGTGTGTAGGAAGGATCCTCTCTGCAGGCTCTTAGCGACATGAGCAGTGATGTCACGTTTACATCGTCCAGGGGTGTGGCCTATACTGCCCCCGCCTTCAGGTGCACTGTCCCCGACCTGCCAGACAACCTGCAGCTGGAAACCCACCTGAGCCCGTTTCCTGTGGAGCTGCTCACACACATACTGAGCAGGTACACACACACACACACACTGAGCAGGTACACACACACACACACACTGAGCAGGTACACACACACACACACACACAGACTGAGCAGGTACACACACACACACACTTATATATACATACATTATGGCTGTCAACATAAACGTATTATTCAGTGTGATTAATGCAACAACATCTTTTAACAGTTCACTTTGTCAACGGGAGGTTGAGTCGTGTTGGTAAACCCCAGCTGATCATGTGACCTTTGTCTCTGCTTGGGTTTACCTGTAGTACCAGGACTTTGTACCTGGATCACCTGGAGCAGCATGTCAAAGAGGTCCTCTCCTCCGCCGTCACCACGGCGACGGAGAGGAGGGACAGAGGGCTTCAAATGAAGCTCACACAGACACACATGTACACAACACGCCTAGGTAACACACACAGAAACAGATGTACACAACGCGCCTAGGTAACACACACAGACACACATGTACACAACGTGCCTAGGTAACACACACAGAAACAGATGTACACAACGCGCCTAGGTAACACACACAGACACACATGTACACAACGTGCCTAGGTAACACACACAGAAACAGATGTACACAACGCGCCTAGGTAACACACACAGACACACATGTACACATGTACACAACGTGCCTAGGTAACACACACAGACACACATGTACACAACGCGCCTAGGTAACACACACAGACACACATGTACACACCACTCCTATGTATGTGTATCTGTGTGTTTTGTGTGTGTGTGTGTGTGTGTTAGCTGAGCTGCAGCTCCACACTCGTCTGGTGAAGTCTCACAGTGAGGAGGTGTGTAGTGTGCTGACCTCCCTCCGGGGGGAGCACCAGGAGCTCCAGGCCTTCCTCAGCGAGCGGAAACAGGAGCTCATCCTGAATCTGTCCCACATGGAGGCTGAAGCCCAGAAGACCAGCAGCAGCACGCGGTAAAACACCTGTGTGTGTGTGTGTGTGTGTGTGTGCTCACTGTGTGTGTGTGTGTGCTCACTGTGTGTGTGTGTGTGTGTGTGTGTGTGTGTGTCTGCTCACTGTGTGTGTGTGTGTGTGTGTGTCTGCTCACTGTGTGTGTGTGTGTGTGTGTGTGTCTGCTCACTGTGTGTGTGTGTGTGTGTGTGTGTGTGTGTCTGCTCACTGTGTGTGTGTGTGTGTGTGTGTGTCTGCTCACTGTGTGTGTGTGTGTGTGTGTGTGTCTGCTCACTGTGTGTGTGTGTGTGTGTGTGTCTGCTCACTGTGTGTGTGTGTGTGTGTGTGTGTGTCTGCTCACTGTGTGTGTGTGTGTGTGTGTGTGTGTGTCTGCTCACTGTGTGTGTGTGTGTGTGTGTGTGTCTGCTCACTGTGTGTGTGTGTGTGTGTGTGTCTGCTCACTGTGTGTGTGTGTGTGTGTCTGCTCACTGTGTGTGTGTGTGTGTGTGTGTGTCTGCTCACTGTGTGTGTGTGTGTGTGTCTGCTCACTGTGTGTGTGTGTGTGTGTCTGCTCACTGTGTGTGTGTGTGTGTGTGTGTGTGTGTGTCTGCTCACTGTGTGTGTGTGTGTGTGTGTGTGTGTCTGCTCACTGTGTGTGTGTGTGTGTGTGTGTGTCTGCTCACTGTGTGTGTGTGTGTGTGTGTGTCTGCTCACTGTGTGTGTGTGTGGGTGTGTCTGCTCACTGTGTGTGTGTGTGTGTGTGTGTGTGTGTGTGTGTGTGTGTGTGTGTGTGTGTGTCTGCTCACTGGGTGTGTGTGTGTGTGTGTGTGTGTGTGTGTAGGCTGCATGAATTAAGCTCCACCCTGAAGGGCTGTCTGGATGAACATATCAAAGAGACCCAGCACCTTCAGAATACCTTCAAGCAGACCGTCATTGTCCAACTGCAGCGGGTCAGAACCAGAACTACACAGCTACTCAGCACTGTCAGGTAACGCAGCTGACCTTCTCCCGATGCTTTACCTGGTCCAGGTCCAGTGGGAGGAGGTGCTGGACACGTGCAGAGGGAGGCTCATAATAGAGGTAGTTTCTCCTCCTGCAGGCTGTTCAGCGAAGGAGACGTTGCTCCTGAGGAACTGGACTCCTTCCAGAAGAAGCTGAAGGAGGAGACCAGACGGATCAGAGTGACGGAGGAATCCATCTACTCTGAGCTGAAGGAGTTTGAGTCCCACAGTCTAAAGCAGGTGTGACCTTTGACCTTGTTGTCATGTCCATTAAGAGCCTGGTGACCCTCTTCATCATGAGCTCTTTGTTCCAGCTGAAGGAGACTTCTGCAGGTCTAGAAGAGAAACTCTGCTCCATGAGGTCTGAGCTGGACTTCATGGAGAAAAGCCAGGACACAATGAGGAAAACACGAGTCCAGATGAAGGCTGAGGTACCTGTCTGTCTACCTGCCCGTCTTCCTGCCTGTCTGCCTGTCTGTCTGTCTGATTATTTCACTGTGAACCAGGCAGCGAGCAGCAGACACCAGCAGATCCTCATCAGCAGCACGTTGGAGGATCTGAAGAATTTGCAGGAGAACATACAGGTACACACACAGATACATAGGTACAGGTACAGGTAAATACACCTGTATGTCTCTCTCTCTGTCTGTCTGCAGGTGTCTCCAGATCAGGTGTTTTCCCTCCTGTCAACAGTCAATGAAGAATTCAGGAAGCGCTGTCGGTACCTGGATTTTCCTTTGGTGGGTCACCTGTCTACCTGTAACTATCCTTTATTGGATTACCTGTACTACCTTTTAATCTACCTGTGGTATCTTTACATCCTGTAACTATTCTTTTGTTCTTTTATCGGCCCAGATTACCTTCTGTCTGACTAGGTGCCGACTCAGAGTCTTCTACTGTGTGTGTTATTGATCATGTGTATTAAGTGTGTCTGTGTGTGTTATTTGTGTCTCTAGGTCTCCTCCCACTCTGTCCTTCATGAATCCGGGCAGCAGGTCCAGTCCACTCCACCTCCTGGTCTACTGCAGATGAGGAGGACCGGTGTGGACCTTCTCCAGGACCCCTTGGTGGAGGTCATCAGGTCCCTGAACAGGTGCATACTTAGTAGTTGTACTGCAGGTGGTACTGTAGGTGGTACTGTAAGTCGTACTGTAGGTGGTACTGTAAGTCATACTGTAGGTGGTACTGTAAGTTGTACTGTAAGTTGTACTGTAGGTGGTACTGTAAGTTGTACTGTAGGTGGTACTGTAAGTCGTACTGTAGGTGGTACTGTAAGTTGTACTGCAGGTGGTACTCGTACTGTAGGTGGTACTGTAAGTTGTACTGTAGGTGGTACTCGTACTGTAGGTGGTACTGTAAGTTGTACTGTAGGTGGTACTGTAAGTTGTACTGCAGGTGGTACTCGTACTGTAGGTGGTACTGTAAGTTGTACTGCAGGTGGTACTCGTACTGTAGGTGGTACTGTAAGTTGTACTGCAGGTGGTACTCGTACTGTAGGTGGTACTGTAAGTTGTACTGTAGGTGGTACTCGTACTGTAGGTGGTACTGTAAGTCGTACTGTAGGTGGTACTGTAAGTTGTACTGTAGGTGGTACTGTAAGTTGTACTGCAGGTGGTACTCGTACTGTAAGTGGTACTGTAAGTCGTACTGTAGGTGGTACTGTAAGTTGTACTGCAGGTGGTACTCGTACTGTAAGTGGTACTGTAAGTCGTACTGTAGGTGGTACTGTAAGTCGTACTGTAGGTGGTACTGTAAGTTGTACTGCAGGTGGTACTGTAAGTTGTACTGTAGGTGGTACAGCAGTTGGTACGACAGGTAGTTCTGGTTCTGTTTGAGGTACCCGGTGATGAAGTGCTTCTGATCCACCAGGTTCTGTGAGATCCAGGATGCTGCAGCAGCAGAAAGGGACGAGAGAGGAGCATCACCTGCTGGTCATCATCTACTCATACCCAAATGTTCTGATCAGATCAATAATACATCAAGACAGTATTTGATCAGATAGTAACTGTTGTTATTGTTTATATGTAAGTCACTGTGTCCTGGATTCTGCAGGTCAGAGTCCGGTCCAACACAAATGTACCAAGTCACTGAGGTACACACACAGACACACACAGACACACACAGACACAGACAGACACACACAGACACACACACACACACACACACACACACACACACACAGTACTGAGATTCTCTTTTCTGAAACTAAAGAGGCTGTGTGTGTGTGTGTGTGTGTGTCTGTGTGTGTGTGTGTGTGTGTGTGTGTGTGTGTGTGTCTGTGTGTGTGTGTGTGTGTGTGTGTGTCTGTGTGTGTGTGTGTGTGTGTGTGTCTGTGTGTGTGTGTGTGTGTGTGTGTGTGTGTGTGTGTGTGTGTGTGTGTGTGTGTGTGTGTGTGTGTGTGTGTATACACAGACTGAGGAGGGGCGACAAGTCCATCAGGACTGAAAGAAAGTTCCAGGTTTTTGGACCAGAGCCAGACCAGAACCCACAGTGAGTCCCAGCTGGTCACAGGTGGTGAAGATCACAGGTGTGTGGTGATCACAGGTGTTCTTGTGTTGCAGCTCCTTCAGTTCTTCTATGAACTCTTTGTTGTGGAGAACCAATGATGTCCTCCTCCTGGTTGCCGAGGTAACAGAGACACAGTGGAGCTGTTTCATCAGTGATTTGGATCAATTGAAACTTGAATAGATCTGTCTGTCTCTGTCTGTCAGGACTTCTACCGGAGTGAGCATTCTGTCTTCAGGTTCCTCCGGGTTCCCGACAGTTTGGACCAATGGGCAGAGAGCATGCAGCAGAGGCTGCTGGGATACCAGGATCAGATCAGGAAGTTCTTGTGCACGAGCAGAGAAGGTAGAGCCACACACATGAGAAGCCTTATTAACATAAAAGCAGGTCTTCAGAATGATGTCTTCACAAAGAGATAAATATATGTCTTTACGTGTCTGTCTCATTGCGTCTCCATCTGTTTCAGAGTTGGAGACACAGCTGTCCCTTCTGGAGAACCTGCTGCTTTCTTTACCTGCAGTTTTGATCTGTAGCCATGAGCAGCGACAGGAGGCGGAGCTTATTGAGGAGGTGAGCGAGGTTCGAAGGAAGCTGGAGGAGAAGGTGGCAGCCAGTGAGGAGGAAAAGGTGATGTAAAGTCCTGTCAGCCCTCACCTGTCTGTCTCTACCTTTCTGTCCTCACAGATCCTCATCTGTTTGTTTGCACTTATCAATCCTCACCTGTCCCTACCTGTCCCTCTACCTCTCTGACTCTAGCTGTCTGTTCTCACCTGTCTCTCTCTACCTGTCCTTGTTTACCTGTCTATCTTCACTTGTCTGTCCTTACCTGTTTTTTCCGACCGTTCTGTCCTCACATGTCTGTCTTCATCTGTCCTCACACTTCCTTACCTGTCTGTCCTCAGAGAATGAACGTCAACTTGCTGCGAGTGTCTCTCAGAGACGAGGAACTTGTGTCCCTCAGCAGCAGAGAGGAGCTCAGACAGCAGCAGCTGCACAGTGACATCTGCTCTTTACACCTGGAGCTACAGGTGGGAGGGGGCGGAGTCAGTGGGACACCTGTTAGCACCACTACCTTCCACGCCTGCAACCCTGTGTGTTTTCTGTGTTGGTGTGTCCAGGTGTGTGTGAAGGTGAGAGGGGAGGAGTTTGTGACATCACTGGCCTTACTGGCGGAGAAGCTCCTCTCTCAGCTGGACGAGCTGCTGTTACCTGAAAGTAGGTCACCTGTAACTTGGTGTGACCTGAACACCTGTGCGTCACCAAACCTTTGGCTTTACTGATTAGGTCAGTGTTTGTTTCCATAGAAGTCGACACCGTCTCCGTGGCAATGGAGGATGAAACGGGACGGAACCAGTGCAGCGTCAGCAGGTAACCACTGACCTCCAACACCTGTAATAGTGACATCAGAGCAAAGCTGACCACTCAATGGCCCAATCCCAGTGCCCCCCCGACCCCGAGGGACTATATTCTCTGATTTTAACGTCTTTCATGCTCTTTCCGCTCAAGATGTAATTTTAAAGTAGAGATTACACTTGTAATGGATTACAAATGTATCCTTTAAATACCTGGATTCCACTTGACTTCTGATCAAGGATGAATGAGCAGGGACAACACCCCCCCCCTGCTCCTCACACTCGGCCCCATAGTGTAAGCCACTCAGAAGATGTGTTTCACTGAAGAAGGTTCCAGTACACGAGAAACTCATGGAATCAGAGATTTAATCTCACAGACGGAGCTGAATATTTAATATTCAACACTTTCAGCTGAAAATCTGTAGAAAGGTGGCACAGAAGAAATAGAAGAAGTTTAATAAAGATTCAAAGAACAAGGGTTGGACTGCTAAAGCATTCCAGTTTTACTGTCAAAATGGCTTTGATGACAAAATGTAATATTTTCAGAGTAAATCAGTGACTAGAAAATGTGTTTCCTGCAGAGTTAGAAAGCTAAAAGCTGAAATCAATTTCAATGGCAATGGTATTTGTATTAATAGAAGTAGTATTAGTTGTAGAGGAGGTTGTGAGATGATATGGTTGTGATGTGGTAGTACTAGTAGTAGTACTAGTAGTAGCAGTTGAAATACTAGTAATATTAGTGTTAGTGGTGGTAATACTATCAGCTGTAGAAATACTATTAGTCATGGCAGAATTTGTAATATTAGTAGCAGTTGTAGTATTAACAGCAGTATAAATACTACTACTTTTTGTTGTAGTAGTAAGAGTAGTATTATCAGTTGCAGTGTCACTACTTTGAGTTGTATTAGTAGTAGTATTTGAAAGAGCAATAGGTTCTTCAAGAAAACAGCTTCATTCTCAGCTTCATGTTTATGGTACGGATACTCATTGAGGCTTTTATTTTGAAATGATGGGAGGGGGTTAGAATTTTTGTCCTTGAGGACAAATACGTTATTGATTGATTGACTGATTCATCAAAAATGTCTTTAAAGTCTTTTAAAAGCAGGAAAATGCTGTTAGAAATGTATTTTCTTCACAATAAAAGCTCTCCAACACCTTCACAATAAAAGTCTTCCAGTTCCTGATCCTACTGTGTGCGTCAGGACCTGGCCTGGTGACCCGTACCCCACAAACAAGGCTGCTGACCCGCCATCCAGTGTCACTATGGCAACAACAACATCTGTCACCACAACCAGGTGCACCCTGGGACATCAGGTCATTGAGCAGAGAGACGCTGCTGAGAAGGTACGGACACACAATGTTATGTTATATATTATTACGTGACTAACGTGTGTGTCTCTGTGTGTCTCTGTGTGTCTCAGAGGCTTCAGCAGGTCCTCCGGTTGGAGTTGTCTCGTTCAGATGAAGACAAAAGAAGAACACTGAGTGAACTGCAGAGCTGGAACGCACACTGGAGGCAGCAGATACACACTCTGAAGCACACACACACACACACAGGCTGAGGTGTGATACCAGTAGCTGATTGGTTGTGTGGACCTGAACATCACCTGTTAATGTCTGTTAATAAACCATAGAAGAAGAGAAGGACAGAGCGCAAGCTTTTTGTGGTAATCGGTGTTCAGCTAATAATCTGTACTTGTTACCATGGATACCTGAGCTTTATGCTAAGCTAAGCTAAACATGGACATGAGAGTAATCACAGTACGAGCAAACATGATCAAACAGAAGAGTTCATCATTTAATTAAATAACAAGATGCAGATGCTTTATATTTTTTCATATTTTTACTGGCAAATAAAAACAAAACCGACCAATGAGCAGCAAGATGCCATTGAGCAACTGTGATGTCATCAAAGGTTTACAACATTACTTCTCAAGGTCTATGGGACTGGAGGGGGTCTAGGGCTCCGGAGGATGTCTAAGGGACTGGAGGGGGTCTGGGGGTCTGGAGGATGTCTAAGGGTCTGGAGGGGGTCTAGGGCTCCGGAGGATGTCTAAGGGACTGGAGGGGGTCTAGGGCTCCGGAGGATGTCTAAGGGACTGGAGGGGGTCTGGGGGTCTGCAGGAGATTCAGGATTCTGAGTCCATGTTGGAGATCTTGTCGATGGACTGCAGCAGCTGAGAAACCAGACTGAGAGTTTCTGCTTCCCCCAGAAGTCGACTACAGACACAAAGACAGACAATAAGGCTCAATCTGCTGCTGCTACACACACCTGCTGTCCACAGGTACTCACCGGATGGAGGAGTGGGCGTGGCTTGCCGTCTTGTTAAGGTACTCAGATGCAACGTGAGCATTGTGTCTCATCGTCATGACGATCTCCGACTCCGCTGCTTTTAGACTGTGGTTCTCTGACTGTAGAGTGTCAACCTCCACCTGAGACCCCCCCCCCCCCACACACACATTAATGTGTGAACAGTTTATGGCACACTTTAACAGAGCTGAGGTCTGCCTCACCTGAAGCTGCATCAGCTCCACCTTCAGCCTGGAGACACAGCTCTCTGCTTTCAAGGCTCGCTTCTAACAGACAGACAGACAGAGGCTGGATTGGAAGGTTCCTCACTGAGTGACGTAGTGGACGTGATGTCATGAGGAGACCTGTTCTATTCTCTAATGCTAAGGAAAGGAGCCTCAATGCTCCCTCAGCTCCTTCAGCAAAGGAACCACTGGACCCATGGAGCCAAATCCAGGTCAAAGGTTTTGTTCATTTGAAAAACAAATGTGAACCTGAAAGTTTTGTTGTTGACATTGAACATTGAACATTGAAAAATCATTGTATTCAAAATAAAAATGAGTGGACAAAAAATATTTTCGGGTTGAATATAGTTTTGAATCAGCGCTATATATTTCTTTTTTTTCAATCTTCACTTTTGTATATATTTTGATATTCACTGTACTATATTTTTCGGTTACAGATTTTATATTTTCTGATATTCCGAGATTCAATGACGTCGTGAAAGTTGTATTTTGACATTTTGAATCCAGCCTGTTAAAGGAAACAGGAAGTGATGCGTTATCAGCTCCCCTTTATGACTGACACCGTTTCTTAAAGGGACAGTGACACAGTTGTGATTGGTTGCTGTGGGGTCTCACAGTCATCAGGTGGAGGTTCTGCTCCACAGAGTGAACCATGCTCTCCAGGTCCAGAGCCTCCTTCTCCTCCTGACGCCTCCTCTGGACAAGCTCCTCTGACAGTGCCGCCACCCTGTGGGAAGAACCGAGGCATCCTGGGTAATTACTCACTGACAGTGTCTTCACTTAATGCCGTGATTGGTCGATGCTAACCTGTGCTCGTTAGCATCCGATCTCCTCTGCAGCTCCCTGATGGAGTTCCTCAAGGAGATGTTCTCCTCCTTCAGCTGACACACACACACACACACACACACACACACACACACACAGACACACACACACACACACAGACACACACAGACACACACACACACACACACACACACACACACACACACACACACACACAGACACACACACACACACACACACAGACACACACACACACACACAGACACACACAGACACACACAGACACACACACAGACACACACACACACACACAGACACACACAGACACACACACACACACACACACACACACACAGACACACACAGACAGACACACACACACACACACAGACACACACACACACACAGACACACAGACACACACAGACACACACACAGTCAAGTAAAGACATCAGCACTTTGACCTCTATGGCCTCTTAGTCTTCTAACTGACCTCTTGGATCTGGTTGCCTCTGCTGCTTCTCCTCCTGCAGGAAGTGACTGCTTCAGCAATGGAGATCTCGTCATCTCCTTCATAGTTCTCTGCACCTCCTCCTCCCGCGACTGGGGTCCCGGTAAAGAGTCCCGACTGGACTTCCGGTTTGGTGGAGAACCTAATTCATTCAGGGACGTTGAGAAGTGAGCATTACTTCTCCTGGAGTCAGAGCGTCCAATCAGTGAGCAGCAGGACTCACCTGGTCTCCTCCTCCTCCACGTCTTCCTCCGTGCAGACCGACGACATGCTGCCTACACCTGAAAGGAAGCTCCGCCCCCGGCCCTCCTCCTCGTCCCCCTGATTGGACATTAATAAACACGCTGCGTCTCAATGGCGCTGGGCTGCATCCTGAAGGACGCGTAGGTCACGACTCGGCAGGACCATGTGGAGGTCACATCATTTGTGGCCCAGCATATCCCAGCATGCAGCGCGGTAGAGTTCTCTTTTAAATTCACTCAAATATTTACCAATACTGTCTCTCAGACTGTCCCCTCACCTGAACCCCTCTGGGTCTTAAGTCCCTCCATGTTCTGCTTCTCCTAAACATCAACGTGAGCTCAGACAGACACGTTATGAACCTGAAACATCACGTTCTAAGTCACCAACGTCACACAATAAATACACAAAGAAACTCCTTTAGTTTAGTTGTGTGATTCTAAAGGTTCATGTAGTTGTTTGATGGAGAAGCATCAAGCTGAAGGAGAACCTTGAGTGTGACCTTCAGCTTCTGGAGCTTGGACACATTCTGTAAGATCTGAAGTTACAGGTCAAGTAGCTCACAAGATGCAAGAAAAGAAAGTCCTTGTATTCAAGAGAATAAATATGTATTTTCATTGACAGTATTGATTGATTCCTCTGCCTTGAGTCTACAATATTACTTTTAGATGAAAGTACAGACTGATTTCATTTGAATTTAAAATAATCCGAAAAATTTCCTGAAATCTCTCATGCTCCGGAGGAGAAGCGTATCTTCATGAATTAAATGAAATAAGAAGATTCTCTTGTCTATCTGCATTTTATACGTTTTGGGGGTTTTAAGGCTTTTGTAGCAGGTTGCTAGGCAACGGAAGCAGCGGAGGTGAAGCTGATGACGTAAGCAGGAAGTCCCCCGTAGGACAGAGCGTCCCACGTCAGAGACCTTTTGATTCAGCCTCTGTGGTTGTTGGAGGAGCAGAAGGTCTACAAAGGCTACAAGGATGCAGACTAGCTAGTGTGTGACACACTAAGGCCAAGCAGTAGAGGTACAACATGATGATGTCACTGCACCTGTGGAGAGGCCTCAGAGAAGAAACAGCTGCTGACCTCAGGGTCAAACAGATGGCCCTGGTCTTCTTCTGGGTTCAGGTCCTGGTTCAGGTCCTGGCCCTGGTCCTCGTTCTTCCAGCGTAGGAACTCTCTGAAGGAGAACGGGTTCAAGTCCTCATCTGGGGGTCAAGGTTCATCATGAGACCTCAGATCAGCTCACTAGATGGAAGCGTGAGATGAGCTGATAAACATAAACATCGACAGTAATCAAACTCACCGTCTGTGATGATCAGACTCTTCTGTTTGGACATGACGTCACACAGCCGCGTCACTCATCGATCACCTACATCGATCACCCGCCGTGAGTTTCTCCTCCTGCGGAACAAGACCAGACCCGGAAACGCGCCGAGCTCACGTGACCAACCTTCTACCTTCTCATTGGCTGATGGGACCACGTGACGCAAGCAGAGCGAACGGTAGAGGGAAACAAACGGAAAGATTCGAGTTTGTCTCCACGTGTCCCGGTGCAGAGCAGCGGATCCCCTCCGGTGAGTCACGTGAGTGCATGAGCCCGGTTCGGCTCGGCTCGGTTTGGTTCGGATCGGCCCGCTGCGTCTCGCGGATCGAAAGCAGCTCTGTCCTACCGGACCGTCTGTCCTGGTTCTTGTGGGGACGGGGCTAGACAATCACCCTGGTCTGGTCTGGTTCTGGTCCCGGGTCAGTTTTAAGGTGCGCGCGTGACGGTGATTCAATGACGTCGTTCTTTAGAAGTAGTTCATCAGCTTCAATGTGTCACATGACCAGTGTGACGTGTGTCCGATCTGCAGAGCTGGAACATGTTGGAAGAGATTCCATATGAGGGGGGGCAGCCCCAGTCCACCCAGTCCCCATCCCAGGCCCAGTCCACCCAGTCCACCCAGTCCCCATCCCAGGCCCAGTCCACCCAGTCTACGTCCAAGTCCCAGCCCGGTTCCAGTTCTTCCAGCGGTCCGATCTCAGCCAGTCAGTCCTCCAGTGGCTCTGGGACCCTGAGCAGCGTGGACACCATCCCTGTCCCCTTGTCCTCAGTCCCTGAAGAACCAGAACCTCAACCGTGGGGCCGCCTGCTGCCGATGGCTCAGGGCTTCAGGAGCCTGGGTGAGCTAACATGCTAAAGCTACACCAGGGACTAGAACCTGTTAACAGATACTCTGTTGTGTTCTGAATGTATGGGTTGGTTTTTATTAACATGCATCACTTGTACACGCGTGACGTGGTCTGACATGAAAGCTCTCCGTGAGGGGGTTGGAGACCATCCATCTACTCACCTGCAATAGTCCACTATTGCAGGTGAGTAGATGGATGGTCTCCATGGTTTAACATCAAACTGGTGACAGCGATAGAGATGCATGTTGATAACAACGGGGTGACGGATCAGCTGTTTGTTTGTTTGTTGACAGACTGCTTTGAGGACCAGTACCTCTTCGGGAGGGACTCCAAGTGTAATTATGTTCTGAACGATCCAGATGAAATTCAATCCAAGAAGTTCCGAATATATAGCAAGAGACACTTCAGGATCTACAGAGTGAGATCACTTCCTGTTTGCTTATTATCATGATTGATGACTACAGACCCTGAAGGGAACCAGTCTGTCTCTCTCTACCCGTCTGTCCTTCAGGAGGGCACGGAGGTCTTTGTGCTGGACTTTAGTAACAACGGGACGTTTGTTGACGGCCTTCGTATCGGTAAAGACAAGAAGCTTCCTCTGGTCAACAACGCTGTGATCTCATTGGCTGAGCAACGGAACAAAGGTCAGCCCCTCCTTGTCCTTCAGCAACCCGTCTCACATCTCACTGTCCTTCAGCAACCTGTCTCACATCTCACTGTCCTTCAGCAACCTGTCTCACATCTCACTGTCCTTCTGCAACCCGTCTCACATCTCACTGTCCTTCAGCAACCCGTCTCACATCTCACTGTCCTTCTGCAACCCGTCTCACATCTCACTGTCCTTCAGCAACCCGTCTCACATCTCACTGTCCTTCAGCAACCCGTCTCACATCTCACTGTCCTTCAGCAACCCGTCTCACATCTCACTGTCCTTCAGCAACCCGTCTCACATCTCACTGTCCTTCAGCAACCTGTCTCACATCTCACTGTCCTTCAGCAACCCGTCTCACATCTCACTGTCCTTCAGCAACCTGTCTCACATCTCACTGTCCTTCAGCAACCTGTCTCACATCTCACTGTCCTTCAGCAACCTGTCTCACATCTCACTGTCCTTCAGCAACCCGTCTCACATCTCACTGTCCTTCTGCAACCCGTCTCACATCTCACTGTCCTTCAGCAACCCGTCTCACATCTCACTGTCCTTCTGCAACCCGTCTCACATCTCACTGTCCTCAGCAACCCGTCTCACATCTCACTGTCTGTCCTTCTGCAACCCGTCTCACATCTCACTGTCCTTCAGCAACCCGTCTCACATCTCACTGTCTGTCCTTCTGCAACCCGTCTCACATCTCACTGTCCTTCAGCAACCTGTCTCACATCTCACTGTCCTTCAGCAACCCGTCTCACATCTCACTGTCCTTCTGCAACCCGTCTCACATCTCACTGTCCTTCAGCAACCCGTCTCACATCTCACTGTCCTCAGCAACCCGTCTCACATCTCACTGTCTGTCCTTCTGCAACCCGTCTCACATCTCACTGTCCTTCAGCAACCCGTCTCACATCTCACTGTCCTCAGCAACCCGTCTCACATCTCACTGTCCTCAGCAACCCGTCTCACATCTCACTGTCCTCAGCAACCCGTCTCACATCTCACTGTCTGTCCTTCTGCAACCCGTCTCACATCTCACTGTCCTTCAGCAACCCGTCTCACATCTCACTGTCCTCAGCAACCCGTCTCACATCTCACTGTCTGTCCTTCTGCAACCCGTCTCACATCTCACTGTCCTTCAGCAACCCGTCTCACATCTCACTGTCCTCAGCAACCCGTCTCACATCTCACTGTCCTTCAGCAACCCGTCTCACATCTCACTGTCCTTCAGCAACCCGTCTCACATCTCACTGTCTGTCCTTCTGCCTGCAGTCTTTGTCTTTATCGATTTGATGTCAGACCATCAGTCCAGTTTACCTAAAGAGCTTCAGGAGAAGTATCTTCTGACTCGACGCATTGGAACGTGAGTCCAACGCCGCTGTGATTCATTTCATGTTCTTCTTAGTCTGCACATGGAACGTCTTCTGTCCTGAAACCACCACTAACTCCCCAAAATGGAAACTATTTGCTGGGGAGAAAAGGGAGAAGAAACCTCAGTGAGACACAGAGGGTCCTCTGTCAGGATGGAGGTGGAGGTCACGTAGAGAATGAACAACGTGAAAGATGCAACTCATGAAATGATCCAAAGGTTGAGAGTAGTAAGCCAGGCAGGACCACTGCAGGTAGAACCTCCATCAGGTAGAACCTCCATCAGGTAGAACCTCCATCAGGTAGAACCATAATCAGGTAGAACCATAATCAGGTAGAACCTCCATCAGGTAGAACCTCCATCAGGTAGAACCTCCATCAGGTAGAACCATAATCAGGTAGAACCTCCATCAGGTAGAACCATAATCAGGTAGAACCATAATCAGGTAGAACCTCAATCAGGTAGAACCTTCATCAGGTAGAACCTCCATCAGGTAGAACCTCCATCAGGTATGTGTGTGTGCGTTGCAGAGGAGTGTGTGGGGAAGTCAAACTGGCCTTTGAGAGATCGTCCTGCCAGAAGTTTGCTGTAAAAATAATAAACAAGAAGAACTTTCATTCTGAAGGGGTGAGTCATCTGATCTGCTCTCTGATTGGCTAAGAGCTGTCCTTCTTCCTTTCCTTATTATTCATTTCCTTGCTGTTAGCAATGTCCCAGTGGGACAGCTGTCATGTGACCTGTGTGTTTTTGTCCAATCACAGACGGCGACACGAAACGCTCAGACGGAGATCGAGATTCTAAAGAGAGTCGACCACGTGAGTTCCTTGATGAAAAATAGTAACTGATCATCAACAATAACTTATTGTTCTCCTCTCCTTGTTTCCTCGTTTCCTGCAGCCTTGTCTCATAAAGACGGAGGACTTCTATCAGACGGAGGACAGTTATTACATCGTGTTGGAGCTGTAAGTAACTTCTACTCACAAAATACCCTTCAACCACAATACAGTTACACCTGCCTGTCCCTGCCTGTCCCTGTCTGTCCCTGTCTGTCTCTGCCTGTCCCTGCCTGTCCCTGTCTGTCCCTGTCTGTCTCTGCCTGTCCCTGCCTGTCCCTGTCTGTCCCTGTCTGTCTCTGTCTGTCCCTGTCTGTCCCTGCCTGTCCCTGCCTGTCCCTGTCTGTCCCTGCCTGTCCCTGCCTGTCTCTGCCTGTCCCTGCCTGTCCCTGTCTGTCCCTGTCTGTCCCTGCCTGTCCCTGTCTGTCCCTGCCTGTCCCTGCCTGTCTCTGCCTGTCACTGCCTGTCTCTGTCTGTCCCTGCCTGTCCCTGCCTGTCCCTGTCTGTCTTAGGATGGAGGGAGGGGAGCTCTTCCAAAGAGTAAAGTCTCAGCAGCAGCTCGATGAGTCCATCACCAAACTTTATTTCTATCAGATGCTGAAAGCAGTTCAGGTGAGACATAATACTACAGATAAATACTACAGTAGGTAGTACTACAACAGGTAGAATACTACAGTAAACTACGGTATTGTATTCATAACCGTACCGAGATAATGTATAAAAACATTAAATCTGAAATAGATAAATGGTGCTTTTGCCTCTAATTACTAATTAATAAATGTATTGTACACAATAAAATGAGTGGAAATGAAATACAATAGTACTGTGTATGAGGATTACTCATCAGATGTGTGTCTGTGTGTGTAGTACCTCCACAGTAAAGGAATCATCCACAGAGACCTGAAGCCAGAGAACATTCTTCTGTCCTCACAGGAAGACGTGTGTCTCATCAAGGTACACACATCTTCATCGTCATCATAACCTTCCTCATCATCATCATCATCATCGTGCGTGTGTGTCAGGTGACGGACTTCAATCAGTCCCGGATCCTGGAGGAGACCCTGCTGATGAAGACCCTGTGTGGGACCCCCTCCTACCTGGCCCCTGAGGTCTTCACCCAGGCCTCCACCAGTGGCTACGGGCTGGCTGTGGACCTGTGGAGCCTGGGAGTTCTGCTCTTTGTGTGGTACGTGGTACTGTTCATTCCAGAAGACCCCTCCTTTCTGGAAGGGTCTCCCTCCGTTTTGTTCCAGCGTCTCGACAGTGGAGGACAATTCAATCTCTTTAGCTGGAGTCCCATCACTGCTGGAGCGTGAGGACATTTCTAGACCTGGTCCAAAGAAGACTCCGTCTTTTAGTGCTTTAGAAACATGGATCATACCCGGTAATACTTGTAAATTATCCGCTTGTCTGAGCTGGGAGGCGGGTCTAAGAAGCAGTCAGCCAATCACTGATGACGTTAATGAGTGACTTAGAAACAGCTGGACCCAGATGCACCTGAAGGTTTAGCTAGCTAGTTAGCTACATGCTAACGTGCACCACACACGGCACACAACCAGGACGGGGATAAGAACAGGCACATTTCATCCAAAATGATTCATTGTGTGAAGTTCTGTGGCGGCCCGTCTCACACCTACACGACTGCTTGATGGATGGATGGAGGTCACGTGACGGTCTCCTGGTAACCTGTCTCTCTACCTGTCTGTCTCTCAGCCTGTGTGGTTATCCTCCTTTCCACGAGAGCTTTGGGGGTCAGTCGGTCACAGAGCAGATCCTCCGTGGAGAGTTCACCATGGTGCCATCCAGGTGGAGGAGCATCTCGGATCCAGGTACTACTACTCTAGTACTTCTACTGTAGTACTGCTGCTGCTGTAGTGCTGACATGGAGCTGTGTGTACAGCGAAGGACGTGGTGAGGAAGCTGCTGGTTGTTGATCCCAGGCGGAGGATGACCATCGAGGAAGCTCTGCAGCACCCATGGTTACAGGTAACGCTGCTCTATGATGTCATCTGAGGCTTGATGATGTCATGAGACATGATGCAGGGTCATGATGGGAAAGGTAGCCTGCAGTGTTTTCTCTCTACAGGATGGGGAAATGTTGCAGACGGCTCACGGGCTCATGTTCCCCTCTGACGATGCTGCTGTTGCCACGGTAACGATATGCACATTTTCATTCATTAAAACTCGTAGATATTAACGCTGACTCCGCCCCTGACTCCTCCCCCAGTCAGAGGTGGAGTCATCCGCCAGGAGGAAACGAGGAAGAGATGGAGACGAAGAAGAACCTCAGGCCAAACGGAGTCAAGTCCCGCCCCCTGCTCCAGAGTAGAGGACCAATCGGGTCCAGATGTTCCTCGCGTCATGTGACTGCACATGTTCAGTACAGGAACATTGTAAATAAAGTTTTTTGAATAAAGTACTAAATATTTTTCCCAAAATGGAGTCGATGTTTTTAAGACATTTATGTAAAACAATAGCTGATCAATAAGATCGGTTGGGTCAAAATGGCCCCGCCCCTTATGGCTCTGCTTCAATAAAACCATTATGCTAGGCTACTGCTAACGTATAGCTAACGTCAACATTTTAAACTAAGGGGGTGAAACGCCCCAAGAACATGTGATCTGGATAACCAATCAACCATTAGCTCGATTATTGACCCTTGGCCACGCCCCCAGCAAGATGTCACATGACTACTTTTAAAAGCTAGTGGAACCATTTCGGTTTTTGTGTTGTCATGGCGACAGCAAGACTAAACAAATAAAATAATGTCAAAAACGGTACTTTTTTCAAAAATTTTAATGATTGACGTCTTGAGACCTGGTGAAATAGTCTCCTGATGCTGGAGGACGATTGGCTCCTCCCTGAGGCAGGCGGGGCCGGTGTGATGTCACAGCTTGGCTTCGCGGCGCTCCCTGACGCCGTACAGGACGGCGTGCGCCCGGTGGAAGGCCTCGCCCACGGCCGCCTGGACTCTGCTCCTCCAGCGCTGCAGCCGAGGACGCCGCTCCATGACGTCTCGCCCCCCCGCCAACGGCTGCAGAGACACACCGAGCACGCTCAGAAACCTCTTCCCACACGGGGGTCAACATCCAACCAATCGCTGACCTGCATGAGCTCACAGACGGCGAGCAGGTCGGCAACGCTGATGTCATCGCCGCACAGGAAGGGCTGGCGACCCAGGAACATGGACTCCAGCTGGTCCAGAGTGTCCTCCAGCTGAGACACGGCACGAGACAAATGCACCTCGTCCACCGGAGAGACAGTCTGAGACGGGAGCAGCACCTGAGACACAAACAGCTGGAGTAAGAGACATGAGACAGACAGGCAGGCAGGAGACAGGAGACACAGACAGACAGACAGGCAGGAGACACAGACAGACAGACAGGAGACACAGACAGACAGACAGGCAGGAGACACAGACAGACAGGCAGGAGACACAGACAGACAGGCAGGAGACACAGACAGACAGACAGGAGACACAGACAGACAGACAGACAGGAGACACAGACAGACAGACAGACAGGAGACACAGACAGACAGACAGACAGGAGACACAGACAGACAGGCAGGAGACACAGACAGACAGGCAGGAGACACAGACAGACAGACAGGAGACACAGACAGACAGACAGACAGGAGACACAGACAGACAGACAGACAGGAGACACAGACAGACAGGCAGGAGACACAGACAGACAGACAGGAGACACAGACAGACAGACAGACAGGAGACACAGACAGACAGACAGGAGACACAGACAGACAGGCAGGAGACACAGACAGGAGACACAGACAGACAGGCAGGAGACACAGACAGACAGACAGGAGACACAGACAGACAGACAGACAGGAGACACAGACAGACAGACAGGAGACACAGACAGGAGACACAGACAGACAGACAGACAGGAGACACAGACAGACAGACAGGAGACACAGACAGACAGGCAGGAGACACAGACAGGAGACACAGACAGACAGGCAGGAGACACAGACAGACAGACAGGAGACACAGACAGACAGACAGACAGGAGACACAGACAGACAGACAGGAGACACAGACAGACAGGCAGGAGACACAGACAGGAGACACAGACAGACAGGCAGACAGGAGACACAGACAGACAGGCAGGAGACAGGAGACACAGACAGACCTCCAGTATAAACACCCTGGCAGCGTGGGGTCGTGTGTTGGTGTGATGCCAGGCCGTGTACTCGTCCACTCTGGCTCGTCTCTCTGGTTGCCGTGGATACCAGTGCTCTGGGACATCGTACTTGTTGCACAGGTACTTCATGATGGCATCACTGCAACACACACACACACACACACACACACACACACACACACACACACACACACACACACACACACACACTGTGTTATTGTTGCGTAAAGAAACGTCTTCACTATAATGTGTGTGTGTGTGTGTCTCTACCTCTCCGTGAGGACAAACCCGTTGTCCTCCATCACTGGAACCTTCTGCATCGGGTTTAACTTGGTGAATTCTGGAGTCCGGTTCTCTCCTGTGAACGTACGAACCAGCTTAAGGTTCGGGAACAAACCACAAGTTCATTGGTGGCTTCAGAACACGTGATCACGTTTGCGGGTCTCACCAAGCGCGCGATGCTCTCTAAATACAGAGGGCAAGGTTCTCCGGGGCAAAGGTCACGGAAGTAGAAAAACCTCGGGTTCAAAATGCTCACTGAGCAACGAGCCTTTTACCGGACCGGTAGTGACCCGATCACCGGGAACTCACCTCTCCGCAGGGCCACGGGGCGGACCGTGTGCGGGACGCCGGTGCAGCTCAGCAGGACGTGCAGCGCCCTGCAGGGCTGCGACAGGAGGTCCAGGTACACCTGCACCGGGCGGCGGGTTGCCATGGAGACCGGGCTGTTTTTAACGGGTCAAAAACCGGGGAGACGAACGGCCGCTCTACTTCGTCCACGAGTCCGGTGGCGGGTCCGCTGCGCCCCTTCCGGCTGCTGCGCGCACTGCGGTGACGCGGCGACTCCTAAAACTACCTCAAAGTTTAGGTTTGAACGTTTGAAAAAATACAATTGATTCAAAAACAAGTGGACCAAAAGTATTTGGGGTTGAAAGTTTTGACTCTTTGAATTTTTCTCTTGTTTTTCTCACATTGGGACTTTGGACCGTGACGTGTGGTCAGGGGGCGGGGCGTGTGTCCCTGAGTGACGTGTGGACAGGGGGCGGGGCGTGTGTCCCTGAGTGATGTGTGTACATGTGTGTGTGTGGTCTCTGAACAGCTGACACCAGAAGAAGAACTCCAGCTCTTCTATTAATAGCAGTATCCCTCAGAGTCTCAGACCCGCTTCACCCGTCTCACCACAACCACCCGTCTCACCTCCGTCCGTCATGCCCAGCAGCCAGGCCCGGTCCCGGGCCAGAGACCGGAACAATGTCCTGAACCGACCCGAGTTCCTGTCTCTGAACCAGCCCTTCAGCAGGGAGCATGGGGGTGGAGGTGCTCGAAGAGCCAGCAGACCGCACAGTCAGCAGGAGGACTTGGGGGGGAGGTAAGAGGCTCCGCCCTCTGACATCACAGCCCACATTTAGAGACCAACCGGTTCCTGAACCAGGACCCGGAGACAGTCTGGATCTACATGAATCTATAAAAGAAGGTCTGTTCTCTGTGTCCGGATCTCTTCGTCCAGTACTCTGAACTGGTCTCATGGTCAGTCCTGGTCTCTGTCTCCTGGACTCTGTTCTGGTTTCTCTGTTTCCAATCCATCTTGGTCGATGTCCTTTTATTCTGGTCTCTTAATTCTTGTCCCTGCATTCCAATCTCTTCATCCAGTACTCTGAACTGGTCTCACAATTGGTTCTGTGTACTGGTCTCCTGGTCACTGTGTCTTGGTCCTTTGTGCTAGTCTCACAGTCTGTCCTGGTCCCTGTGTCCTCAGGGGTCCCAGGGACTCTTCAGATGGGGTCCCGGTTCCTGATGGGGAGGCAAAGGAGGATTGTATGCAGCTGAACCCGTCGTTTGGGGGCATCGCCATCAGCTCCCTGCTGGCCATCGACATTAGCCTGTCTAAGCGTCTGGGGGTCTGCGTGGGGACACGGGGGTCCGGGGCTCCCATGAGGTCCATGGTGGTCCTGCTGTCCCTCAGTGGACACGCCTTTACCTGGTTCTGTGGGGCGCTGATCTGCCTGTGGAGGAGCAACACGCTGGCAGGACAGGAGGTCCTGGTGAACCTGCTGCTGGGTAATCACCTGCCTATCTGCCTCCTGTCTGTCTGTCTCTATACTACCTGTCTCTTTGTCACCTGTCTCTCTCTCCATTAATCCCTGTCTATCTAACTTAGCTCTGACCCTTGACCTGATGACAATCGCCGGCGTGCAGAAGTTGGTGAAGCGCAGAGGACCCTGGGACTTCCCGCCGGGGTTCCTGGACTACGTTGCCATGGATACGTATTCTTTCCCAGCAGCCCACGCCAGCCGGGCCGTCATGGTGTCCAACTTCCTGTTGACTCACCTGGTGCTGGCGGTCTGTGTCATCATCAATTTAGAGCAGTGATTGGTCGAAACACACCTCCCGTCTGTCTCTCTCTCTGCTAACACGTTACCTGTCTGTCTGTCTGCTAACACGTTACCTGTCTCTCTCTCTGCTAACACGTTACCTGTCTGTCTGTCTGCTAACACGTTACCTGTCTGTCTCTCTCTCTGCTAACACGTTACCTGTCTGTCTGTCTGCTAACACGTTACCTGTCTGTCTCTCTCTCTGCTAACACGTTACCTGTCTGTCTGTCTGCTAACACGTTACCTGTCTGTCTCTCTTTCTGCTAACACGTTACCTGTCTGTCTGTCTGCTAACACGTTACCTGTCTGTCTGTCTGCTAACACGTTACCTGTCTGTCTCTCTCTGCTAACACGTTACCTGTCTGTCTGTCTGCTAACACGTTACCTGTCTGTCTGTCTGCTAACACGTTACCTGTCTGTCTCTCTCTCTGCTAACACGTTACCTGTCTGTCTCTCTCTCTGCTAACACGTTACCTGTCTGTCTGTCTGTCTGCTAACACATTACTTCAAATAACAAGAAAATAAAAAATGATTTTTGAACATCACTGACAACCATGTGATCAGCTGCCAGCCAATCAAGAGAGAGCTGTTCTCAATCGCTATGTTGATTATTCAGAAGTAACACCTTTAACAGATTAAACGTGTGACTTTATTTAGCTAGATGACTCCGTGTTAGTCCGCCGTTGAACCGGTCTTCCTATCCTCCAGGTGCCCCTCAGGATCCTGCTCTACCTGTGGGCCGTCCTGGCGGGCGTGTCTCGGGTGCTGTTGGGTAAACACCACCTGTCGGACGTCGGCTGTGGCTTCGCCCTGGGCCTCCTGCACTTCAGCCTGGTGGAGTCCGTGTGGCTGGACTCCGACACCTGCCAGACCCTCATCTCCATCGGCACGCTGCGCTGGACTCCGCTCATCTGAACTGGTCTGGACCAGCTCTGCAGTACTGCACACGTTTTTTTTTTAATTAGCCTGTCTGGACTCGATCCTCCATTGAGGCCAGTTTGGACTTCACGTTGAGAAACTCCATGACGACTGATTTCGGGGAGTCTTGGGAGCTGCTTCAGATAGTGGTTCAAAGATGCTGTAAAGACATTAAGCGCCTCCCCTCCCAGTGGACAACCAGTAAGCCCCTCCCAGTGGACTACCTTTAAACCCCCACCCTGCTGCACTACGCTGATGGATATTCTATATTGATGTATAGATATTTTGACGCGTTTCATCACAGTTCAGTCATATACTAACGCTGACAGAACAGATAAATGAAGTTCTTTAGCAGCAAAACAAACAGAAAACGGTTTAAATCTGATATTAAATAAAATCCTTTCATCCATCTGGACTGGATCAGTTTTCACTTTAAACTTCTGAAACATCTCATTCATTAGTAAACGATGTTTGCACTGTGAGTGGTGATAGTCCTCGTGAATAGGAGCTGATTCACTTCCTCGTAGGAACCTTTGGTACCCGGCTGTGTGTTTCTGTCCGGACCGGTTTTTCAAACACACCGTTGCTATGGCGGCGGCCCGCTAACACCGACTAAACCTGGAGAGAAGCAGTGAATGCTCTGACGTGTTGCCTTCTGGTGTAGTGACGTCACTATGTCGGTGAACGTCAGCTAGTGTGTTTATCTTGTGCTAATTGAAGCTAACTGAGCTAATTGAAGCTAACTGAGCTAATCGAAGCTAACTGAGATAGCAGCAGGATTATCCGTTAGCTGACAGGCGGCTAACGCCCATCAGCTCCGCTTAACATCCGGAAGTGACCGATGGGCTGTGAGTGTTTTTCATTTACTTTACTGAAGTGTAAGAGGTCTGTTCATTATGACGTCATCTCACCCAGTGAAGGTTTGAGCTCGACTCTTGGGGACTGTTTTGCAGGTTCTGCTCACAGGTCAGACTCTCCACACTGAGATGGACCTCGTTGTCTTCAGACCACTTCTGTCCCCATGCCGGTTTCAACATGTCGGACTGTGACCCAGCTGCTGCAGAGGGCCTTCCCGGTCCAGGTCCTGTCCGACCCCCCCTGGCAGAGAAGGCTTTGTCGGAGGCCTTCTCCCGGCTGAGGTACCGGGACACGTCCCTGCTGGTCTGGCAGCAGCAGCAGCAGGACATGCAGGCCGCCCCCCCCTTCACCTACCTGAGCCGCAGCCAGTCGGCCTGGTACAGCAGCTTTGGGAACCAGGCGGTTCTGGTCCGGGACAAGAAGGGCCTGGAGGTGGAAGAGGGGCGCTCCAGGATCTGCAGCGTCATGTAGACCAGAACCAGAGCGGACTGGTTTCACGTGCATTGAACAGCGCGTGGTTCCGGTGTCAGAGGACGTCAGGAGCGCTAAGCATTGTGGGAAATGTGACTGATTCGATTGATCCATCATGAGGCTTCGTGGACTGAATATTAAACGTCAAAGAGGCTCCAGTCGGCATCAGTTTATGTGTTTATTTATGAAAACAAAAGGAACTCAGAAAATAACAATCCAATATCAGTAATTACATCAAATAATTCACTTGGCTGGGGGCGGGGGGGCGGGGGGGGGGTGTCCCATCTGTGTCTCTGCACCTCCGGGGGGGGGGGGGGGGCACCGGGCACCTACAAAAGGGACAGGCGGCTGTAGTGCATGCACGTACACACACACACACACACACACACACACACACACCTTCTTATTAAAATACAAAAATGACAATCAGCTCCACCAGTCAACTAAAAACCACCAGGAGGGTTACCGTGGCAACAGGCCACACGCCAGGAAGAGACGTGTGTCTTATTGATTAGTCTCTTTATTTTCTCAACATGTTTTTTTTTAGTTTCAACAAAAAGCACAAAGGACATCCCATAATGAACGACTACGTTGTCTCCATGACAACCAAGCACACCCTCCCAGATGGAGACCATGACATTTTGGTTGAAAGTTTGTCGAGATGAGGAGTCGATAGGAAATCAATATCGGAACACGGAACGGGTCACATGGCTGTAAGCAGGAAACGCACAGGTCACATGATTGATCTGATCAGTTTAAAAAAGAACCAAGGTGCCCCCTCCTATGAAGTCACATGACAAGAAACCGACCAATCACAGTAGAGCCTCACGTTTCAGGAGCCAAGCTGATGCATCCTAACAAGCGTCCTGACACCAACCAATCACGAGACAGCTGGTGATGTCATCACAATCACATCGAGCCAGCAGCCAATCAGATCATGGTGTGCCCCGCAATTTAAATGAATGCGTGAGGGAAAACCAATTGGTTCATAAAGTGGATTAAATTGATTGGTCAGAAAGGGAAAACAAATGATTTGATTTCTGCCTCCTCACATCATTTTATTTTAAAAAGTAAATCAGAAAAACATAAAAATAGAAACCGACGTTGAGTTATTTCTTAATTTATAGAAGCAGTTCAAATAAAACCGTTTAAAAGAATGCAGATGATTCGGGGGGGGGGGGGGGGGACATCTCCAAATGGACCTTATAAGACACAAACGAGTTCAGCACGCAACCTGAAAATAAACGACATGTAGTGTTTAAAAAAAAAAGAAAAAAGAATGGTCGTACTTGCTGGCAGGGTCGCCACTGGTTCTGCAGGGGGGGGGGGGGGGGGGGGGGGGGGTTGCAGGTCCAGCAGAGGATGGGTTCTGGTCTCAGAGAGGGTTTTACTTTTTTGTAACATATCCTTTTTTTTTTTAAATAACCCAGCCGACTTTTACTTTGAAAATCTGCACCAAGAATTTGATTTTAATAAAAAAGAAATAAAAATCCTGCAGAAACTTAATGCAGGAAGAAAAACCACCTTTTTATTGTCAGAGTGATTATGGTCCCCACTTCAGGAGCAGAGGTTGTATTGATGCATTGATTATTTGACCAATCCCAGGAGGCCATTCACGCCCCCTGCTGCGGCTCCGCCTCCTGATCCACATTATTCATCTGCTCTTCAAGAACTAGTCAAAGCCTCTGATTGGCTCCTGCCGGTCACATGACGCTCTACAGATGCTTCTGGAATGTTTTCAGGGGTCACAGGCGAGCGTCCAGGAAGAAGAAGGCTGTTCAGACCGCTGGGAGGGGGTCGTTTTCTTCTTCTTCTTCTCTTCCGTCCGTCCTCGGCGAAGAAATAAAGAAAAGGACACTAGGAGCTAAAAAACCTGTCAGCCTATTTACATACAGTCTCCACGTCTGGGCGTGTGTGTGTCGTAAGAAGTTCAGAGTGTGTATCTCTGTCTCAAGTCTGTGTTTCCAGGGTGGAGGTTTACATGGATGTGTGTTACTGGGTGTCTGCATGTGCTAAATGGGTAGATGTGGATAAACCTCTGTGTGTGTGTGTGTGTGTGTGTGTGTTCAGTCTGTGTCGGAGGAAGAAGAGGTTCCTGTTGAGGAGCTGTCATCGGAGGAGGAAGAGGAGCTGCCACTCAAGCGACTAGCCCCGCCTCCCGACGCCCCGCCTCCGGCTGCCTTCTCTGTGGAGGGACAGACGGGTAGAGACAAGTTAACCAGCTGTACGGCGCCACCTGGTGCCGCAGGTGTGAGACGTCAGCGCGGCGCTACTCACGCAGCAGCTTCCTCTGCTTCTTCTGGAGGCAGGACTTGACGTAGCGCTCCAGCTCGCGCAGCGTGGAGGGCTTCAGGGTCTCGAAGTCGATCTCGATCTCGTCGGGGTTGGAGTCCCTCAGCGAGGGCTCCCTGGACTGGATGATGTGCACCACGCGGCCCAGCTTCTCGCCCGGCAGCCGGTTGATGTCCAGGCTCAGCTGGCGCTTCTCGTCGTAGGACATCGGCAGAGACGACTCCTCGCCGCCGCCGTCGTCCCCGTTGGCAGAGCCGCCGCCCGCCGCCTTGCCGCCTTTCTTGGGTTGCCTGGAAGCAGAACTCCAGATTAGGACGAGTTGAAAGCGTCGTGGTTAAAGGGAACCCATTGGCTGAACCGTACCTTGTGGCGGTCACCGTGCTGTTGGCTTTCCTGGCTGGCGCTTTCTTCTGATTGGCCGGTTTGGGCTGCTGAGCGGCAGCTTTAGGCTTCTTCTCTTCCTCCAGCTTGCCCTTGTTCCCCTTGTCTTTCTTCTTGTCCTTGTCTTTCTTCTCTTTCTTCTTCTTGGGCTTACTAACAGGCGCCTGCGACAGGACGGCGAGCTGCTCGTGCACCGCCTTCAACTGATGGAATATACTAACTATCAATACCTTTGACCTCCAGGCGTAGAGCGCTGGGCTGTGCGTCACTACGCACTCGACACGCAGCATCAACACAACAACACCATTTCAAACATTTCATTCAAATCCATAATGATATTAAAAAAGAAGAAAAAACCAGGATGTCCTTGACCTGTGATTGGTCGGCAGCACCAACCTGCTCCTGTAGCTCAGCCAATCGCGTGGCCCGCTCCTCCTCTGAGTCGGACGATTCGTCGGAGGAGGAGTTGTTGCTGCTGTCAGAGGAGGCGGTGCTTTTACTGACCAATGGGGTGGTGGAGGGGACGGAAGCTTCCAGGCCCTCATCGGGGATCTTAGCGAAACGCATCTCAAACACGTCCTGAGGGGAGAGGGGTCGTTATCTCAAGGTCGTCATGGCAACCGGAGCACCTGGGGGCTTCTGGGGGACTCACCTGCAGCTTACGGGCCATGGCCACCACCTCGTGGTCGGGGGGGTTGTACTTGTAACAGTTGGAGAACATTAACCTGACGTCTGTAGCGAAACTTTGAGGATCGCCGTATTCTCCTTTGTCCATCTTTTTCTGTGGGGGGGGGGGGGGGGACATAGGTCAAAATGTAGAATAAGACTCTCCCCCTACAACCACCATGCTTCATTGCAGCCCCCCAGATGGTAGAAGAAGTGTGTGATGAGGGGGCGGAGCCTCACCCGCACAGTGCTGAGGTCCATGGGGTGCTTGATGATGTCATGGTAGTCATGGAGCTCCAGGGCCTCTGCGTCCACCGGCTTGTAGAAGGGCCACGCGTAGGCTGCGTGCTTCTTGGACAGCATCTCCTTCAGGATGGCGTCACAGTGCTTCATCTGCTCCCCCAGCTTGCCTCCCTTACTTCTGCCAGCTCCGCCCCCCCCTGCCTCTGTGCCCGCCACCTCCTCCACCGTCTCCCGGCGGGTCTTAGCGGGCCGAGCGGCGGCCTCACGGCGGGACAGACCCAGTTTGGGCGGCTTGGCGTCCTGAGCGGACGGAGAGTCGGCTCGACCAGCCGAGATAGCCGACGTGGTGGGGGTGGTGGTGTCGGCTTTCCTCTTCACACCTTTCTTCTGTGGGGAGACAGACAGACAGGTGGGAGGCAGCCAGAGACAGGTAGAGACAGACAGGTGGGAGGCAGCCAGAGACAGGTAGAGACAGACAGGTGGGAGGCAGCCAGGGACAGGTAGAGACAGACAGGTGGGAGGCAGCCAGAGACAGGTAGAGACAGACAGGTGGGAGGCAGCCAGGGACAGGTAGAGACAGACAGGTGGGAGGCAGCCAGAGACAGGTAGAGACAGACAGGTGGGAGGCAGCCAGAGACAGGTAGAGACAGACAGGTGGGAGGCAGCCAGAGACAGGTAGAGACAGACAGGTGGGAGGCAGCCAGAGACAGGTAGAGACAGACAGGTGGGAGGCAGCCAGAGACAGGTAGAGACAGACAGGTGGGAGGCAGCCAGAGACAGGTAGAGACAGACAGGTGGGGAGATTGGCAGGAAGACAGACCAGTAAACACAATAGTTACCTTGACGACGGGCTGTGCAGACGGCATCATGGTTGCCGGGGGCTGTGGGGCGGGGGCAGGGGGCGTGGTCTGGACAGATGTGGGCGTTGTAGAGATGACAGGTGTCAGAGAGGGGGAGGGAGAGGGGTAGGAGGGTGGAGGGGAGGCTGAAGACTCCGCCTGCTGACTCACTGAGGGAGAGACAAAGAGTACCAATATTAATAATACTAGTAACAAAAACACTAGATTAGTAATAATAGTACTGCGTACTGACCTGGCGTAGTGGCCCCGGGCTTCTTGCTCTTGCCTTTGGGAGCTGGAGGAAGCAGAGCGACTTCTTCTTGAGGCATCTGAGAGACTTTCTGCAGAAAGATCTTCTCCAGGGCCTGAGCCATGAGGACGATGTCATCGGTGGGCTGAGACAGAGTGGTGACGTCATGTTACTATGGTTACCCGCTGCTCTGAAGTATTACAGTACACAGAGTGTGTAGTAGTACCTTGTTGTAGATGTAGCAGTTGGTGAACATGGTGTTGAAGTCCTGCATGGCCTCACTGGCGCTCCAGTAGTAGTTGTTCTCCAGACGTTTCTTGATGGTACCCATGTCCATCGGGTTCTTGATCACCTTGTGGTAGTCCTGAGAACAACCACGCGGTTAGCTTAGCATAGCACGGTTCTTCCAGGTGAGAACAAGGGGACAGGTACTCACTGCCAGGCAGAGCTTGATGGCGTCCACCGGCTGGTAGAAGGGCCAAGCGAACTGATGCTTCCAGAGGGTCTTCACCACCACGTTCTGCATGTACTGCAGCTGGTTGGTCTTCCTGGTGGACACAAACACACAGGCTCTCCTTCACTGGTGCTGATCTGCTTTGTCTGCCACTGATACCAATTATTGATCCATATCAACAGATACACATCCTATGACAGGGTATCTATTCAGTTTATAAACCATCAAATATACAGAATAGTGCATCTGAATTATATTTTACTGTATTATAATGTCCTTGTTAGGAAGTTAAACATATTCAAGTGAAGTTTATCACCAAAATCTTACAGATTACGTTTGAACACACCATCATGAGTGCTAATGTTCTTGTGTTCACTGAGCAGATCCTGAACGCATCATAATTTAACTCAAGCTATAACAGCCGATGGTTAGCCGCGGTGCTAACGTTAGCGCGTATCCTCCAGTCGGTCCACTTCCCGATTGGTCATTAACTCGGAGGCAAATTTGTAATTTGCGATTTTGGGCTATACAAAATAAAATGAATTGAATTAACGATGTCACATGACCAGGAACTAAAGCCCCATCAATGACAATGACATCACCAGTGATCAGAGCGCCCTCTACTCCTCCAGTGGACACACAACATGTCTGGAGCTGTGCCCTACCTGCCAGGTTTGGTGGCATTGGTGACTTCCGGGGGGGCCGGGTTGGTGAGGGTGGGGGGGCTGGGGGGCGCAGCCTCGGGGGCGTCCGACATGGTGGACGACTGTGACGCAGCAATGCACTGTGGGATGGCAGTGTTGGACCACCAGGTGAGAAAACAACTCCCCCTGAGGCCTGAGGGAGGGGGTGTAGGTGTGTTTATGTCGCTGCGTGTTCAGTTCAGACGTTGTTGTGGATTCTTCAGGTCGAGGAGACACACTTCCATCGCACAACCTGAGAGACGGGAGACAGAGACGCTGTTACCAGTCTGTCTTTCTGGAAACAAACATGTCAACTCATCGATAAGATAAAAGCATCCTGATAGTTTTGGCTCATAGAAAATGACACGTTGTGTTGAATTCACTGGACATCTCGTATCACAATTATTTTCAAGATCCTGGAAGCTGCTGGCCGTCTGATCCACTGATCAATACATCATTCGATCTATCGACCGATCGATTCAAAATGCTTTACAATATCTGAGCCATGTCTGCCAGAACAAAGCCAGACGAGGTCACATGACGATGAGCAGCCAATCAGGAAAGCTGGATCAGCACTTGATTTGATTGATTATGAGAACAGTTGATCAGCTTTGAGAAAATAAAAACTGAACCCAGTTTCTCCACTGGACCATGAAAAATGTAATATGATGTATTTTTAATGTGACTTTAGTATCATTGCTGAAAAAAACAACAATTATATCAATAATAATGTATCTGTTATCTTATAACTTTTAACTCGAAATCTCAATTACTGACTAGTAAGTATTTCTGTTGTTACACTTTTCTATTTGACTTCGGAAGGAAACATTGTAGCTTTTTTCTTTACATAGCCGCCTTTAATGGATCCAAAATGATAATGAATACAAAATGTTTCATAGTATTTGCGTTTACTTTTGGTACTTTAAAATACGACTTGAAGCTGCTACATCGGAACTTTCGGATTTCCATGTAGCAGAGAATACTTGCACACTGTGGTATTACCACCTATACTGCAGTAGAGCTCAGCGGACCGGACATTCAGAACCCGTCCAGACCACGGGGAGTCCAGCCCGGATCAACAGATGTTACAGTCCGCCTGCATGCTGCGGTTCAGCGGCTAACGAGCGAGCTAACGGCTAACAGACACCGCTGTGATAAACAATACTCCCCCAAATACGGTCACCGGCGACCCCATCCTCAACCAGCGACACCCGCCGTTTCACGAACTGCTGAAAGACACATAAAGCCTCGCGCTAACTGCTCCACCTGCTCAGGTGTGCGTGTTTTTATCAGGCTAGCGAACACCCCGTTTTCCTCGCTTTAAAAAGATGGCGGGCAAGCCCAGGCTAAATGCAAGCTAGGTGGCTAGCTGAAGCAGCTAGGCTACTTACCGGAGACGTAAACGTCATAAATAGCGTTAATAGCCGTCGTCTTGGCGTCTGAGCGCGTGCAGAAGGTGATATCTGGACGGGTGTTTCGGTAACAAGCGGCTCACCGGGCCGATTAACGCGCTCACTGATCCGTTGCTTGCAGATGTTCCCGCTAGCTAATGAGCCGTTAGCCTGTTAGCTGAGCTTTGTCTGAAGGCGCCGAGCGGCCATCCAGGATCCGACACACGGCGACTCATCCCGTTCGGCTCCTGCTCCCTTTACCCGTTAACCCCGCCGGTACCGGTCGGAGAGGGGATTCACTTTGTGGCTCGGTCCTCGGGGAAATCCAGCAGTGGGCTTCGGTACGTTTACGTAAGGTTTTTTTTTATATAGCGAAGTAGCATAATAGATGAGTTATCAGCTGTCTCCTGTCTGCGCAGGCGCAGTGGCGAGCGGCATCATGGATGTTGTTGTGAGCGGATTGGCTGACTGGGGTTTGTGGGGCTCTCTGATTGGCTGTGGGCTGTTCGCGAGGCTATGATTTGTCTCTACGGAATGCAAAGCGCTGTGATTGTTTGTTGAGTCAGTTGGACTGCAGCGATTGGCTGAAGCGATGAAGGGACGGCCGTGATTGGCTGGGCTCTTATATTAGATCAGAAAGGCGCAATCACTGGAACAACGTTTCCCACCATGCAGCAGCAAAGGAGCTGTGTAGAAGACATCAGAATTACTGATTGGTACAAGAACTGATGTTTATATTGATATAACATGTTTATACTGATACAATTATGTGTTCATATTAATAACTGATGTTTACATTGATACAATAATGTGTTCACATATTGTCTGTATTTGTACAATAACGATGTTTGCCTTGATACAATAACATGTTTATATTAGACTATATTATATAAGACTTTTTAATTAGTGGATGTAGTGATTGTGTCTGTCGAACACAAAGAGATCTGGAACACGGCTCTTCGTCTCAACTATTCACTGCATTCTCTGTAGTGACCAGCAGGGGGCAGGATCCCCCTGGTTCTATAGACCTGGGGTTTCGGTACCGGTCCGTGGACCATTTGGTATCAGGCCGTACCACAGAAAGAATAAATAAAAGTCAAATGACAAATATATATATATATATATATATATATATATACATACATAAATAACAAATGACACAAAATAAGAAGTCTGATTATCAAGAAGCTTTATTGTCTTCATCAGATTGAACATCATATCATCTTCCCCTTCATCATCATCGTCAGCATCATCATCCTCTTCCTCATCATAATCCTCCTCACGAGGACCCCCTCATTATCGTCATCATTCTCACCATCATCATCAACACTTTCCTCCTCTTCCTCATCATCATCATCACCAGCCCCATTGTCATTATCCTCATCATCGTCATCCTCCTCCTCACCACCACCATCATCATCAACACCAAAACCACCATCTTCATCATCAACACCAAAACCACCATCTTCATCATTAACACCTGTTGTGTAGGAGGCTATTAACATGCAGCTGAGCCGGGCAGACAGACAGATGGAGGAAACAGACAGACAGACAGAGGTAGGTCAGACAGAAAGGACGGCAAAGGGGACGGCAGAGAGGTAGACAGCTGGACAGGTAGTCGCGGACAGACAGGGGGTCGCCAGGCAGAGACAGACAGGTAGATATGAGGACTGTCTCAGGTAGTGGCGGACAGACAGGTGGTCGCCAGGCAGAGACAGACAGGTAGATATGAGGACTGTCTCAGGTAGGTAGCTATTGTGTTATTTACATATAGGTAGGCAGATGCGATAGAAAGCTTATTGGCTGTCTTCCAGGGGCTCCGCCCCTCTCTCCTCTGGCTCGGCCAATCCCCTGGGAGGAGGGGCGGTCTCTGCAGGCTGAGGGGAGGCGTGGGGGGGAGTTGAGGAGGAGAGGTGGAGGTCTAGGAGGTGATCAGTTTGTATTCTCCCTCCCACATCGGCCTCGCCGCCCACCAGTACCTCCTCCACCTGACCCTCAACTCCGCCTCTGACACGGGACCCGGCAAACTGCAGATGGGGCAGGAGTGGCTGCGCCTCCTTCTCCCCCTCTCTATCCCCCGCCGCCTCCCTCTCTCGTCGCTCCCCGTACAGCGGCACCTCCAGGTAGGAGGCGCTAAGTTGACGCAGGTCCATTTCGAAGGGGCTGCTGGGCTGAACCGCTGCACCTCCTCCTCCTCCTCCCCTCTTAGCCCTGCGGGGGTGGCAGGAGGTGGGGAGGCTGTCGGGGAGGAGAGACTGGATTTTGGGCAGCCAACGCTTGCGGACTCTTCGGGCGTTGGTGCACATATCGGCTGCAATGACATTCATCTCACTCTCCTTAAAGTTAGGAGCAAAGTTCTGACAATAGACTGAGGAGGAGGAGGAGGAGGAAGAGGAGGAGATGGAAAGATGGAGGAAGAGGGGAAGGATGAAAAGGACGACAACAACAAAGATGAATATTAAAAGGAGACAAATGTCTTAATATCAACAGAACACAGTAACACAACTGTGTCTGCATGTCTGTGTCTCTCTGTGTGAGATTGTGTGTCTGTGATAGTTTGTGTGTAATTGTGTGAGTATATGGGTGAGTGTGTGTGTGTTATTGTGTTAGTGCATGTGCATTTGTGTGATTGTGTGTGTGCGTGTGTGTGATTGTGTGTGTCTCTTACGTTTAACAGTGTTTAACACTCGGTTGTCTAGAGGTTTTCTGCTGGGATCATTGGTGGAGGAGCGGATCCCAGTCCCACAGCTATTGGCCAGAGTGTTTCTATGGAAACCATAACAATCCAATCAGCACCTATACTGAGCTTTAGATGTACCCCCCCCCCCCCCCCCCCAACACAGACACACACAGAGCAGTTATGTAAAACAGCAGCAGCATGCAAAGGAATCTGCTGACTGTCTTAATGTTCTGGAATATTTCAAAAGGTCACGTGACATCAGACGTCACATGACATCAGACGTTAAGAGACAAAGCGAAGAATCTTCTTCTTCCTGTCACCAAGGTACCAGAACCTCCCTGTTGCTAAGCTGAGCTACCAGGTGGAGGACCACAGAGATTTCTCAACTCACCTGTCGAAGAAGGTTGCCAGCAGTCTCCTGAGCAGAACCTTGTGCTTGACTCCAGCACACAGGTGACAGTTCATCAGCTGACCTCGTGTCATGAACACACCTGAACCTACACACACACACAGTCAATCAGTCTGACCACATCTCCATTGACCTCCCTGTGCTCCACATCTTCTGTTCAAGCACAAAGGTTCCTCGGCCCCTACCTGCCACCAGCTCCACCTTCTCCCCCGGGTCTCCCTCAGTGTAGAGCGACGGGTGGCACCGGTACCCGATCTGACTGATCAGGCTGGCAGGGAGCGCCATGTTGTCCCGACCCACCAGCAAGCAGGGGCGCCGGTCGCTGGTCAGCGGGAGGGACAGCACCTCCATCTTCTCCTGGACTGAACCAGAGGGAACCGCAGAGTAGGGGTGTGACGACCAAGATGTGAAAACAAAGACACACTAACCTGTTCCCGTGTCCCCCTAGAACCTAAACCCTGAACCCCCAGTGTCCCCCTAGAACCTAAACCCTGAACCACCTAGAACCTAAACCCTGAACCCCCAGTGTCCCCCTAGAACCTAAACCCTGAACCCCCAGTGTCCCCCTAGAAGCTAAACCCTGAACCCCCTAGAACCTAAACCCTGAACCCCCAGTGTCCCCATAGAACCTAAACCCTGAACCCCCAGTGTCCCCCTAGAACCTAAACCCTAACCCTCAGTGTCCCCCTAGAACCTAAACCCTGATACCTCAGTGTCCACCTGGGCGCTAAACCCTGAACCCTCAATGTCCCCCAAGAGTGGGTGGCTGAACTGAGCGTCTCGGAGGCTGAGGTCATTTAAATAACCTTCTTAGTAGTCGAGGGGATCGTACCATCCTATAACTTACTGTAGGGGTTTCCCGGATGTCCGTAGATTTGTTGGTGGAGTCTGGACTGGACTCCGTTCCCGTAGTAGTCTTCTTCCAGCTCCTCCTCTGTAGGGGGGAGAGAAGGAGGCGAGTCCGCGGGGAAGCTGGAGCCTCCCGGGCTGGAGCGCCCCCCGCTGGCCAGGTAGCATAGGCCGCTGTTCCTGGTGGCCTGGAGGTCCGAAGGGAGGTCCCCTCTGAGGACGGGACCAGGGGGACAAGATGGATCAGGAAGAGAGAAAAGGACTTATTTTCCAAAAAGAAAGGAGCATGTAAAGAACATGTATGTTTCCTCCAACCTGGCCTCCTCTCCTTCTCCTCTCTTAGTTCCTCCTCTCACTCCTCCTCCATTCTGCTCAGCAGGAGGCGTGTCGGCTGGCTCCCGTTTGATCCTGCGTACGGCCTGTAGCAGCTCCTCGGGACTGAGGGACTGCTGGAAGCCCCCGAGCTCGTCTGACGAGGCCGTCTGTGACACATGTTAAAAGAGTCGTGTTCAATGCCTCTGAATCAGTAAACTACCGGCTCCTGTGTCTTCAGGTGGGTGTGGCAACATGAAGCTTGACCTGTCAGCAGCTCAGTTCCTCTAATGTCCACCAGAGGCACTTTGGTGGTGGGTGTCCAATGCAGCGCTCTGTCGGTGCCTTTTGATGATTCAATGTTGTTTGATAACGTTGTCTAACGTTGTCTACCTGGACCTTGGTCTACCTAGATTGTGGTCTATATGTGGGCTACATGGATGGTGGTCTCTCCAGATAATGGCCTACCTGAGGTCCAGGCGCAGCTCTGTGGGTGTGGCCTAACTAACCTGTGAGTCGCAGCACAGGGGCGAGGAGGAGGCCTTCATCATCATCAGCTCCATGCCCCGCTCCACGATGTTCTGTATCTGCAGGTACCCGGCGGTGTACATGAGGACCAGCTGCTCGCTGGCGGCCATACTGAGTCGCCCCGTGTAGCAGAAGGACAGGATTTGCTGGAAGCACGCCGGCGTCACCGAGGACGGCAGCTCAAACACCGCCGGTGAGGAAGAGGAGGACTCGGCGGCAAACAGGTCCCTGAAGTAGAGCGAAGATGCGGCCAGCACGGCCCGGTGAGCCTTGAAGGCCCGACCCTGCACCAGCACGGACACATCGCAGTACTGACCCAGCAGCCGCTGCTCGTTCAGGATGCCCAGCACGCCGTTGCCAAAGTCCGGGATCTCCACCCGCAGCATGGCGGCGCCGTTCTGGAGGAGGAGGAGACTTAGGTGTCGGGGATCCCACAGATGTGACCTTCAGAACGCCTCAGATGCATGTCGTTGTATAGGAAACGGAGAGGTCAAAGGTCTCATGTGTGGAGGCGGACAAGTGGAGCTCATCAGGACGAAGACACCTTGAAAGACGAGGAGGAGAGTTTATGGTCTGTGCCTTCTTCTCTCCTGCCTGCTCATATATATATATATAAAACAGCTTCAAGATAAAAAGAAAACGTTATCCAGTCATTCTTTTATAATGAATAAAATGACATATAATGATAATGTTCTTGTGTGTCCATTCTTTAATAAATTCAAACATGGAGGCTTATGTTTGGCTCATCAGACCATGACATCACTTCATGTGATTCTCTCAGTCCTGATTCGTACAAGTTATGCTGAGATCAGAAGGAATCTGTGGCTGAATCGTCTATGTTTGATGTGACAGAAATTTAAATTATAAAATGAGTTGACTTCTGGACCAGAATACAAAGTCAGCTGTAAATTCATTAAGACAGGATGGATCATGAAGAGCTGATTGTTATATAGGTAAAAAGAACCTGCATTTGATATTTTTTGACCAAAATCACTCTTTGTGTGGTGGCTTAAAGCGTCATTCTGTGTAGTGACCAGCAGGGGGCGACTCCTCTGCTCCCATAGACGTCTATGAGGAAATGACTCTACTTCTGTGTAGTGACCAGCAGGGGGCGACTCCTCTGCTCCCATAGACGTGTATGAGGAAATGACTCTACTTCTGTGTAGTGACCAGCAGGGGGCGACTCCTCTGCTCCCATAGACGTCTATGAGGAAATGACTCTACTTCTCTCTTGATTTATTCCCTCAGTAAACATTGTAAACATGAGTTTATGGTCTCAGTCTCTAGTTTCAAGTCTTCTTCAATGCAGCATGATGTTCATTTAGTGAATGATGGTTTAATGTTACAACGCTACAACAACATCACAACCCTAGACCAACACAAAGAGCCCAGAAGAGTCCAGTCCAACAGAGTACTGGTTGTTTACAGACAGACAGACATGCAGACAGACAGGCAGTTAGCTGAGGATGGATATTAGACAGGCAGCTCTTTACCTCCTCTGCTCCTCTTCCTCCTCTTCTGCTCCTCTAAGCAGCTGGACGGCCGGAGGTTTGCTTCTTCTTCTCCTGTGCTCAGTCAACGCATCGTCTGGTGTGACACAGGAGCGGGGGGGGGGGGGGGGGGGGGGGGGACAGCAGACAGCCGAGGAGGAGGAGTCATCTGAGGACAGAAGAGGGAGCTAATGCGGCTAACGGCCCTGCAGAGGACGAGAGAGGAAGAGAGAGACGGACATCATTCACAGACACACTGCAAGGTGGAATATTAATACACACACAATAATACACGTGCGTGTGTGTGTGCATGCGTGTGTGTAACTGTGTGTGTAAGTGGGTTTGATGTGTGTACGTGAGCCATGACTTGGCCAAATGCACAGCTCTGCATTGCAGTGCTCAGGCTGAGTTGGCATGCCGAGTACATAGTGCGTGCACACGCACACGCACACACACACACACACACACTCGCACGCACACAATAGCAGCTACAGCAGTCTCTAGTGGTTCTGGGTCTATTTCTGCTGTTCAGGGGGGGGGCGTAGGGTCATGGAGCAGAGGAGGCAGAGGGAGCAGCGGTGCAAGCCCCCAGCTGATTTCCAGGTGGGTGGTGAGGCTCTGGCCGAGAAGGAGGTGGAGGGGATGGAGGCGTGAACCCGCTGGAGGAGTTTTGGAATGCGTTGCTGCTACAGGACTTAAAGCCCGTGAGGAGGCTCCACCTCCAGGACAAACTCTCCCAGCTGCACGTGCCCGACTCCACCTGCAAGTGGATCACTGACTTCCTGTCCGACAGGAAGCAGCACGTGAAGCTGGGGAAACACGTCTCTGCCTCTCGGTCCATCAGCACCGGTTCCCCCCAAAGGCTGCGTTCTTCCCCCTCTGCTCTTCTCCCTGTACACCATCAGCTGCACCTCCAGTCACCAGTCCGTCAAGCTCCTGAAGTTAGCTGATGACACCACCCTCGTTGGACTGATCTCTGGTGGGGACGAGTCCGCCTGCAGGTGGGAGTCTGACCACCTGGTGACGTGGTGCAGCCAGAACAACCTGGAGCTCAACGCCCTGAAGACAGTGGAGATGGTCGTGGACTTCAGGAAGTATGCACCCCCACCCCCCCCCCCCTCACCCTGTGTGACTCCCCCGTCACCACTGTGGACTCCTTCCGTTTCCTGGGCTCCATCATCACCAGGACCTCAAGTGGGAGCGGAACATCAGCTCCATCACCTTGTGGTACGCTGCAGCCACAGCCAAGGACAAGGGCCGGCTGCAGCGTGTCATCGCTCTGCAGAGAAGGTGATTGGCTGCAATCTGCAGTCTCTCCAGGACTTGTTCGCTTCCAGGACTCTGAAGCAGCCAGAAGGATTGTAGCTGACCCCTCTGACCCTGGACATGAACTGTTTGTGCCCCTTCCATCCGGCAGGAGGCTGAGGTCCATCAGGACCAAGACCTCCTGCCACACAGACAGTTTCTTCCGCTGATCAAATGGTCTCATAAACCAAGTCTGAGGCCTCACTGATCCAGACAAACATCCCCGGGACATTTGTACAGTAGTGCAAACTCTTTGTGGACATTTGGAGTCTGAAGGACCCCGTGTCCAGTCAGAGGGGTCAGGCTGACAACCGGAAGACTCTGACCTTCTGTTGGAGGGGGGTAATTGAGAAAAACCCCAGGGGTCCAGGTACAGACACCTCTCCAGGACCCAGATGAACCACCTCAGGTCCAGTGTGACCTGAATCATGGTCCTGAGAGTTAATCTATCCAGTCTAGATGTTGGTGCACCTGGGGGACACTAGAGGGGTTCTGGAGGAACCATCAGAACCTTGAATAGTGGAGACCTGAGTGAAGTGGAGTCATTGATTTGCAACCGGATTTATTCAGACGGATTATTTACAAATCTCATTGAAACCGATGAGAACCAAAGGAAGGAGCAGGTCGGACGGTGCGTTCAGGTCCCATCGGAGAGAAGAGTTACACTTCAATTCAAATAAACTAAATAAATGTAATAATCCATTTTTAGGGTTAAGCTTTTTGCAGCTGAATACATTTAATGCTCAAATTTTTTTTTGATTTCAGCTACCAATTTATAATCTATGAATAATTTCTAAGTAATTCGTATTGAATTGATAATATGTTTAAATGGTCAAATTAAACATTTGAAATCAATTAAAGAAAAAATACATTTAAAAAACATTTTCTATTTCTTTGCTCATGTTTAAAAACATTTGAACATTTTATCAGATAAAGATTCTCTTTAAATGATGACTTCTGGATAAAAATGCTCATCAGATATTAAAGATGAGACTTCCTGATGAAAGTCACATGACTTTCATCACATGGGCACATGTTCAAAGGTCACATGGTCAAAATAGATTCTATAAATACAGAAACCCCAACTAGCTTTTTAAAATGCAAAACATGGCACATGAGGGTCCAGAGGTGCAGGTCCAGGTGACCCTCAGACCCGCTCAGATGGGCAGGCGGGTGTGTCGCAGCTTCCACCTCCTGGACCGGACTTTGAAGAAGAAGAAGAGGAGCATGAGGACGAGGCAGGAGCAGACGTACAGAACCACACACAGACTCATGTCCACGCTGTTGAAACCCAGACCCAAAATCCAAACCCCGCCTTGTCCTCCTCCCAGAACCAGAACCTTCTCCCCACCCAGAGCCTGGTGTCCCAGCTCCAGCTGCTTCTTGGCCTCCTTCACTCCTCCTCCTGGCTCTGGCTCTGGCTGGCTGGCCGGTACTGGATCCGGATTGGGCTGAGGATGAGGATTTGGATCGGCAGGGGGTGCGTGGAGTAGTGGGGGAGTCAGCGAGTATTTCGGGGAGATGTTGGCGGCGCCGTAGTGGTGCCTGAGGAAGATGAGGACCTGGTCCAGGTTCCACACGTGGACGCCGTGTTTCTCCTCGTGGCAGGAGGCGCAGAGGGAGGGGCTCGGCCACGGAGCTTTAGGGAAGAGGGGGTCATCGCTAAGAGAGCCTGGAAGGGGAGGAGCTTATGTTATTACATCATCAACCAAACCCTGCTGCTCCAGTGTGTAGCAGTGTGTAGCAGTGTGTAGCAGTGTGTAGCAGTGTGTAGCAGTGTGTAGCAATGTGTAGCAGTGTGTAGCAGTGTGTAGCAATGTGTAGTAATGTGGGTACCTGCCAGTCTTGAGTTGACCAGGTTGTGTTGGGTCCACAACCAGAGGACCTGCTCCTTTGGGTTGTGGACTGTCTCCACAGTGTTAGAAGCTGCTTCTTCAAAATGTCGACCACATTCCTCACAACCGAAGAACGTGGAGATGTAACGACGCATCACCTGCAGCACCGGGGACGCTTTGGCCTCCAGACCTGCAGACAGGTAGAGGGAGGGACAGAACTGTACCCAGATGTTCCAGTACTCATGTGGGATTTCTTTGTGTGAGTGGTGTGTGTACCTGTGTTGTCCAGGGCAGTGGGCGTGGCCTCATGCTGGATGGTCAGGACGTGGAACAGAGTCCATAGAGAGCACGGGTAACCTCTAAGCCCCGCCCTGCTGCCCTGGCAACCAACCCAGCGCAGCTCTGCACCGAGGAACACGCCGGAGATCTGGACAGAGACAGGAAGTCAGCTCTCGCTGTGTGCGTCTGTGTGCGTCTGTGTGCGTGTCTCACCCTCATCTTGTTGTCTACCAGGTCCAGCACGGCCTGGTAAGGGATTTGTGGAAGAGGCAGACTGAGCAGCCAATCAGAGAGCGTCTCCATCAGCTTCACCACAGAACCTCCACCTGGATACAGCTGCACCAGTGGAGGCAAGTCAGGCACAGTAGCATTTTGGGTAATTTAGGACTGAACGGTCTGCGCTCTGTTACCTTAGCAACCAGAGTAACAAAGTCCTTGAAGACCTGTAGCTCCTCCCCTTCCAAGGTGTTGTGGGAAGCCAGCTCGACTCTCAGCAGGTAGTGGAGCGCTGACTCCAGATCAGCCGCATAAACCTTTGACCTGCGCGCGCACACACACACACACACACACGCACACACACACACACACACACACACTTAAGTGGATGTGCTGAGTCCGGATCAGATCGGAGCCGGTGGTCTGATTCCCTCACCGGTCCAGGTCCCTCCAGGTCTCACTGCTCCGCTTGTTCTCCTGCGCTGCCATTAGGTCTCCACCGGTACCATCAGACCTCCACCTCAGCTGCACTCCTGGTAAGCTCCTCAACAAGGAGGAGAAGAAGAACCTCAGGCGCTTCTCACTGGGGGGGTGAGGAGGGCAGTGAGAAGTATTTTTAAATAAATAGAAATAAAACGTTATGAGACTAAAATGACTGTGTGGGCATCAGAGTGTGTGTGTGTGTGTGTGTGTCCACTCACACATGCAAGTGTGTGTGTGTGCCGTTGGGCTGCAGCAGGTACACTGAGGGGAAGGTTGAGACCTTCAGAACATCCAGCAAACGGAGATCAGAGCTCAGAGCTCTCTTCACCTCCACCCCGGAGAACTGGAGCAGGTCCAGGGCCACCTGTGGGGGGGGGGGGGGGGGGGGGGTGCATGTGTTGTAGTCATCACAATAAATTATGAATCTTCACTCTTTCTGGTCCCCCCCTCCTTCTACCCGCGCCCCCCCCTATGACTTGATAAGGTTACCTCTCGCCCTACGTAGGAGTCAGGCTCCTCTATGATGATGGCAGTGTAGTGGTCTGACCTTTGACCCAGCAGAGGGAGCAGCTCTTCAGAACTAGAACCACACACAGAACCACATCCTGTCATTGAGGAGGCAAACACTGGGTTCTGGATCAGTCCGGTTCTAGACTGGTTCCTACTGGTTCTGGTACCTGTATAGCTCCAGCGAAGGACACTGGTCCGGCCAGTCGGCCTTGGTGTGGTTCTGCAGGATTTGGACCATTAACTGTCTCACTGACTGGACCTCTTGGTCTGCACCTGGAGACAGACGGGCAGGTTAGAGACAGACGGGTAGAAAGACAGAGACCGGCAGGTTGAGCATGTGTCTCACCTCTGTAGGACGTCCCTTTGTCTGTCCCTGGACTGTGAGCATGGAAGTACTGAGGACATCCAGAGCACCATTACTATGTAGGACTAGTACACAATGTCATGAAATAGCATACCTGCAAACTGACAAGGGGGGGTGAAAAAGGTGACAACTGGGGGGAGGGGGGGTGTATATATATATATATATATATAGTATTAAACCGTTTGATTGTTAAAATGTTTAGAGTTATTATTTATAACTTGCTTAGTGTCCAAATGTGAAGCAGAAAAGCTGAAATTCAAGGCATTTTTTTAAATGTAGCCCTACTTTTAATTAGTTAATTGAGAGAACATTAGTCATATTTGCAGTCACATATATGTTAAGTTCTTTGTTACGTGACAGTCAATATTGTTAGTCATGTGATTACGTGCAGATGTTGATACGCCTCTATTCCTCTATTTAATCACCAAGGTGTCACATGATCTTCTGGACCTTTGCTTCTAGAAAACTTCTCTAACTGGACCTCTTCACATTTTAGTTGAAGACCCCTGTATTAGTACATTGACAACAGAGTATAACAAGGTATTAGTACATTGACCCCTGTATTAGTACATTGACAACAGAGTATAACAAGGTACTAGTACATTGACAGAGTATAACAAGGTATTAGTACATTGACCCCTGTATTAGTACATTGACAACAGAGTATAACAAGGTATTAGTACATTGACCCCTGTATTAGTACATTGACAGAGTATAACGAGGTACTAGTACATTGACCCCTGTATTAGTACATTGACAGAGTATAACGAGGTACTAGTACATTGACCCCTGTATTAGTACATTGACAGAGTATAACGAGGTACTAGTGCATTGACAACAGAGTATAACAAGGTATTAGTACATTGACAACAGAGTATAACAAGGTATTAGTACATTGACAACAGAGTATAACGAGGTACTAGTACATTGACAACAGAGTATAACAAGGTACTAGTACATACTCGGAATGTCGGGTAGAACTTGATGCCGAATTCTTTACAGACGTCAAAGTTGTCTTCTTGAGCGCAGTCCAGCACCCCCACGCTGAAGACAGGACGCCAGTCTGAGGGACAGAGACATTGGAGACAGGGGGCAGATAGAGACCGATTCTTTCAGTATTGTTACACTGTTTGATGGTGCGTGTGCGTGATGGTGCGTGTGCGTGATGGTGCGTGTCAGAGCAGCTGCTCTCCAGTCCCATGTCTCCCCGGGGAGAAGAGGACAGATGGACACTAGAGACGCGTTCACACAGGTTGTGTGGCTGCATGTGTGCGTGCATTTTATTAACGGACTGATTTTTACTTTGAAAGTTTAAACTGGATTAAAGAAACAACATTTAAACATTATCATTTATCAAGAAAAATCAGTTTGGCATCAATAAAGTTTACACAGATTTAATCAGTCTCCGTAGGCTAGCCGAGCTAACGCAGCTAGCCGAGCTAACCGAGCTAACGCAGCTAGCTGAGCTAGCCGAGCTAATCGAGCTAACGCAGCTAGCTGAGCTAGCCGAGCTAATCGAGCTAACTCGAGCCGAGCTAACTCGGCTAGCTGAGCTAACTCGGCTAGCCGAGCTAACCGCTCCGTGAAGTGAATGAATCAGTTGAACTTGTCAAACTGTGATTCATGCGTCACGTGGCGTTGCTCGGATACCTGTCGTGTCACCTTTCCGTTGCATGGAACCAACCGCGAGCTCTCTGGTGACACAACCACCTGCTCGCCTTTATTAGCCTCATTAAGCTAACGGCAACTGCTGACTGAAACGCGCAGGAATCTGTTAATGAATTAGTTTCTAATGAATTAAACCTCAAATAATCAAGTTGTTAATGACGTCCAAACAAACGCGTATAGAGTATGAACAACGTTTATTTATATTCCTCTGCAGCAACGAGCTCCTAAAGACTCCATTGATAAATCGGCTACTTCGGAGTCGCGTTGAGGTTCGGGTTCATGCCGGACGGACCGCTTTGTGTCAACGATCAACCGGCAGTGCGGTACCGGGCGGTATTTCGAACGCAGCCGGTGCCGCGGTACCTTTGACGTCCTGAGCCAGAGCCTTCCAGGTGCCGGAGTACTGGATGCAGTGTCCGCACCAGGACGAGTAGAACTGGACCAGCCAGGCCGACGACGAGTTCTGCACGGCGGGCTGCAGGCTGCGGCCGCTGAGGATCACCAGCGGGTCCTCCTCCCTGTACAACCGGGCTGCCGTGCCGAGACACCCGGGGGCCAGCCAGAGAAGCGCCGCCGCTCGAAGCCAGAACCGCAGCATCCCTACCGAACCGGGGGGGTACTACCTAGGAGCGGACCGTCAGAGAACCGCTAGGATCGAGCCCACGACGAGCGGAGAGCCGCGGCCCGACATGAGAGCCCAGAGACACCACGATGTGAACACTGGTCGATACTTTAGTGCAGTAAAATGTCATCGATGACGACTATTGATCCGCAGGGGACACAGACAGAGACCAGGCTCCTCTTCTGACCACTCGCGTTGGGTTGCTATGGCAACGACATTTGTGTTGGCGTCGGCTCTTAGAGAGAGAATCATACTTCAATAGACCAGTTTTATTCTAGCGGAGCTGCGAGAAGGCTGACGTCACTGCTGTGTTGCGTTTACGTGCACTAGGAAAGCTCTCCAGCTTGAGGAGATCTCTTTATGAGATGGGAAGGAACCTTAGATGAGCCACCATCAGGTAGAACCTCCATCAGGCAGAACCTCCATCAGGCAGAACCTCCATCAGGTAGAACCTCCATCAGGTAGAACCTCCATCAGGCAGAACCTCCATCAGAGCAATATCAGTTAGATTAACGTTTTATAGGGAGAGTTCTGAGATCACATGATCCGTTAGGACATCACTTCCTGTATGAGCCCCACACACTGTCCCACACACCGTCTCACACGCTGTCCCACACACCGTCTCACACGCTGTCCCACACACTGTCCCACACACTGTCCCACACACCGTCCCACACACTGTCCCACACGCCGTCTCACACGCTGTCCCACACACTGTCCCACACGCTGTCTCACACACTGTCCCACACACCGTCTCACACGCTGTCCCACACACCGTCCCACACACTGTCCCACACGCCGTCTCACACGCTGTCTCACACACTGTCCCACACACCGTCTCACACGCTGTCCCACACACCGTCTCACACGCTGTCTCACACACTGTCTCACACACTGTCCCACACACTGTCTCACACACTGTCCCACACACCGTCCCACACACTGTCCCACACGCCGTCTCACACGCTGTCCCACACACCGTCTCACACGCTGTCCCACACACCGTCTCACACGCTGTCTCACACACTGTCTCACACACTGTCCCACACACCGTCCCACACACTGTCCCACACGCCGTCTCACACGCTGTCCCACACACCGTCTCACACACTGTGCTCAAAACCTCTGGAACTCCTTGGAGGCGGTTGGAGAACTTTCCACATGACTCCCTGGTGAAGCTGTTTGAATGAAGGCCAAGAGGGTCAAAGCCGTCATCAAAGCAGCAGAAGGTCCAAAGTATTCTGGTTCATTTAGTATGTGTCCCTTCATAGTTCTGATGTCTTCAATAGTAATCTACAATGTCAATAAAATAAAGTAAAAACATTCAATGAGAAGGTGTGTCCAAACGTTCAGATTGAGTCATTAGACATTAGTGATGTGCATTAATGAGATCTGAACGAGACAGAGAGGAGCTCTGTGTGTCCTGAGACGTCCTCCAGCAGCTTAACAACGGGCCGGTCCAGACTAAGCTGAGCCAGTTCTAACGGTACCAAAGAGGAACGTCTTTAGTGGAACCAGCTTCCACTAAAGAGGAGCTTGATGACTGAAGGCTCCAGGAACAAGTAAGCAGCATCTATCTGTGTGTGTGTGTGTGTGTGAGGTTTAGCAGCGGTCAGCTGTCATGCTGTATTTATCTGAAGGAAACATGCCTTCAGGCAACCATCATGCTGTCACACACACACACACACACACACACACACACACACACGTTTTGTACTTCTATCTTTGTGAGGACATTTCAGACCTTTGTTTACTAGTTTTATATTTATCCTCCAGTTGGTTTACGAATCTCTAATTATTCTGCTACTATTGTTTGGTTCTGGTCTCAGGTGGTTGTTCTCACGTGGTTCTGGTGCTGGTCATAGTCCAAACCCAACCTGGAGTTTCCTGTGGTTTCTTCAGATCTCAGAGCTGCTGATCGGTGGATCAATAAACATCTCGTTCTCATTTCGTGAGTCCCATCATTTGAAACCAGCACGATGACGTCACAGTCGCTCACTTTCTGCCGCGCACACCTGGTTGAGTGCCTCACACTCACCTGAGTGCGCCCGAGGAGGAGATGGACGTCCCCGCCTCCGGCTGCTCCGGGTTCCTCATTGACGCGCTCCTCTCTCCTCCTGCGGAGCTCCGCACGGCGCCCGGCCGCTCGGCACCTCCTTCCCCGCAGAGAGAGCCTGATCTCCGGCTGCACTGTGCCCGGCCCCTCGGTCACCCCCAGCAGCTGCAGCCCCGCAACCACTTCTTCAGCTCCTCTTTCCTCATCCGGGACATTCTTGCGGACCGCCGGTCCCCCCCGAGCCCGGGACCAGACCGCCGGGACCCGGGACCGTTCAAGCTCGAACCCGAGTCGTTCCATTTCGGACCGGAAGAAGATTTTCAGGATAAAAGCGTGAGCGGCTCCGACAGTGAGACCAGAGGTGAGAGACAATATTTGAATCCTTTTATTCAAATAATTAAAATAATCTGTAGACTAATGTAAAACAAATGCTTTAATCTGATCATGTGTGCAGGAGACATTTAAATGCAAGTCAAACTGGTCGATTATCGATGAGGAAATCTACTAAACAGAATATTTCAGCTCTTTGTGAAAAACCTCTTATTAAAATAACTGATTTATTCTCATTTCATTTCGTTCCGAGCGTCCTAATAATATTGTAATTATAGATTATAATAACAAGCATTAATGGGAGTTGATGATCCTTCATAATTTCTCATATTCAGCTCAGTTTTTTTATTAGTTATATTTTCATATTTCAACAAAAATGAATTAATCGGTCTTTATTGAGGATGTATTAATAAATAATGTCGGAGCTGCTCATTAATTGTCTCCAAAATAAACAGAATTTTATGGCTTTTATGTTTAAAGAACAAACACTTGATGGCAGATTCATAATTTAAAATGAAACGTACTGCAAGTAAATTTGTCTAAACTTTCCATCTCCCGTGATTTTATTGTACGAACTGAACCTAGAGCCCCCTGACCTTTACTAGAGCCCCCTGACCTTTACTAGAGCCCCCTGACCTTTACTAATATGTATCTCAATTACTTCAATAATGTATTTGTATGAATAAATTCAGTTCAAAGATGTCAGTACCCCCCTTCCCCCACCCCCGTCCCTTCAAAATAAAACCCTCCACGAGGTGAATTCTAACTGACTGCTTGTGACGAAGCCGACCATCAGAAGAAGCCCCGTAAAGCTCGGACGGCCTTCAGCGAGCAGCAGCTGACCAGGCTGGAGAAGAGCTTCCACAAGCAGAAGTACCTGAGTGTCCAGGACCGGATGGAGCTGGCGTCCTCCCTGCAGCTCAGCGACACCCAGGTCAAGACCTGGTACCAGAACCGGAGGTAAGCTCAGACGGTTCTGGTCATTTCACACCGTGACTATTGTAACTCCTCCACCTGCCAGCACCACCCAACCTCTGCAGCAGCTTAACTGGTCTTTAACTTCAGTCCTCCACTGGGTACCAGGGGCTGCCCGCATCCCTAAAGAATGGTATTTGGTTTCAACAGCTCGGGTCCAGTCTACATCCAGGACCTGGTCCGACCGTCTGTCCCTGAACGTTCTCCCCGCTCTGCATCAATCTGCTCCCTCACAAAAAGCCAAACATCCCAGCTGTCCAGGCTCCTTAATGGTGGATTGAGCTCCCCATCAGTAGCACCTGGACCCACCAGACCTGGACTAGGGAGCACCTGGTCCCAAAGACCTGGACTAGGGAGCACCTGGTCCCACAGACCTGGACCCACCAGACCTGGACCCACAGACCTGGACTAGGTAGCACCTGTTCCCACAGACCTGGACTAGGTAGCACCTGGACCCACAGACCTGGACTAGGTAGTACCTGGACCCACAGACCTGGACTAGGGAGCCCTTGACGATGGCACTTATTTGTGGTTCTGGTCTTTCTGTTCTTACTGTAAGTCGCTTTGGGTCAAAGTCTCCGCTAAATGAAACATGCAAATGTGAATGAAGCAGTTTAAATTTAAACAGGTTCAGACCCTCATGTTCATCTGATAGTTGCATAACGATGATCATCTCGTTTGACAGAACTAAGTGGAAGCGTCAGTCCACCGTCGGTTTGGAGCTGCTGGCTGAAGCCGGCAGGATGTTCCTGCCCTCACACTTCCTGTTCCCTCGTTCCCCGCCCACACCGGACCTGTACCTGTACCAGCACACGGTCCTCAGCGGGCCGCACGCCCACTGACACCGCTGTCATACATATATATATATATATATATATATATATACTGCGTATGTACATTTAAAAGGATCAAGCGGTTCTTGTTGGACCGACGGACCTGGTTCATATCAACGCTGATCACAAAGTTCACATCTAGAACGACACCAGAAGACTTGACTCACAATAAATATGCAAATAAGCCCTGTTTTGGTTGTTTGTGTATTTGGATTTTTCTGATTAAACAAACTGTGAAAGCAGATCAATGACTCGAGTCTGATCCAGACTCCTTTTGTGGACTTTGGTTGATTTCTCAGATGATGGAGAATGTTGGTTTATGGTCTTTAGGATGCCAGAGGTCAGCAGAGGTCAAAGCCTGTAGGGGCACACTTAAATAACATCATTTAAATACATAGACAAAAACGCTGCTCCTACAGCAGTGTTAACATGGAGGTATTGGATATAATATAAAGTGAGAGTCAAAATAAACCTGAGACAAAAAATACATTTATTTTCCAACAAGACAGATCAAACATCTTCATCAGAGTCTAATTATTCTTACTCCTCCTCCTCCTGGCCAAACACTGCACTCTTCTTCTTCTTCTTCTTGGCGTCAGCTGCCTCCAAACCGCTGGAGAACTCAGAGTGCTGACGGGCCGAGAGGCTGAAGATACAAGATAGAACATAGTACCTCACTGCATGATGACACACACACACACACACACACACACACACACACACACACACACACACACACACACACACACACACACACACACACACACACACACACACACACACACACACACACACACACACACACACACACACCTCTTTACTGCCGCGGTGCGGACCCTCGGCCCCTTGTTGTTGTTGTTGTTGTTTTTGTGGCAGCGGGCCCCGGGGCCTCTCAGGCCCTGCGGAGCGTCTCGCAGGCCGAAGCTCTTGGCGGCGTGGCCCAGGTGGAGGGAGCGGATGTGGAAGATGTGTTTGAGGTGGGAGGGGTAAGCGGTGTAAGCCCGCAAGAAGGACTGCAGCGCTGATGACACGAAGGGACATGCGTCAAAAACAGGAAGCGAGTCATAACCCGATGAACCCAAGAGGTCGCTTACCGCTCTTTGCCCTCTGCACCGACTGAAGGTCCGAGTGGACGAAGTTCTCAAACTCAGTCTGCAGGACCGTGGCCCTCTCTCTGGTTTCCTGCTCCAGGGCTTTAGATGAGGACTAAAAGAAAGACGGGTTGGTGGGTGAGAAGAACAGGTAGGGAAAGACAGACAGGTGGGGGGACAGACTGGCGGTTGTGATGATTCTCTATAAAAGATGACAACTTTATCCTAAAACATAGTCAATATAACAAAGGACAACAATCAATAGTTTGAATAGAGATCTGGTCGGTGGATTCGTGCATAGTTTTAACCTCTGAGGGTCTTCTGAGCAAGACACTAAATTTGGATGCTAACGCTAGCCAGGATCAATTGGGTCATCGAATCAGAAAACCAACATCACGTGACCTCTCAGCACCTTTAGCTCTATAAAGGTGACCTCACCTGGCTGTGGTATTTGCCCCGCCCCTTATAGGCGTCATCCAGCATCAGAGTGGACAGGATGTTCTGCAACTTCAGGTCCAATAGGCTGAAACCAAAAAGACCAGAAGGTGGATCACCAGAAATACTGGACTGGCATCATCAGTGACCTGGTTAGTGCCTTGCACGTTTTAACGGTATCGACAAACAAACCTGATGTTGTGATTGGCCAGCTCGTTAACAAAGGCGGCCTCAGCGGGGGTGAGGAAGAGAAGACTGCTTCCTGTTCCTCCGATACGAGCCGTCCTACCGACTCGATGAACGTATTCCGCTGCCGTGGTGGGAGGAGTGTACTGAGGACACAAAATGACCACAGATATAATCCAAGATGGCCACAGATAGAAACCAAGATGGCCACAGACAGAAACCAAGATGGAAAACTTAAAATGTTGTAGTTGGAGTAGATACCTGAATGATCCAGGTGACCTGAAGAAGGTCCAAGCCTCTGGCTGCGACGTCCTTAAACACAAACAATTCAAATTCTAACAAGGATTTAACAAATAATGTAGCATTTAGAGCACAAATGTCAAACTCAAGGCCATGGTGGAATTATCTTTGATCCGCGGGCTAATATTTCATTTCTATTACAGCTGGTACATCATAAATAGCACCTGAAATAGGTTTGACCGCCCTGATGTAGAGCGACACATGAACACGTGACGTAGCATGTAGAGAGACACATGAACACGTGACGTAGCATGTAGAGAGACACATGAACACGTGACGTAGCATGTAGAGAGACACATGAACACGTGACGTAGCATGTAGAGCGACACATGAACACGTGACGTAGCATGTAGAGCGACAAATGATCACGTGACGTAGCATGTAGAGCGACACATGAACACGTGACGTAGCATGTAGAGCGACACATGAACACGTGACGTAGCATGTAGAGCGACACATGAACACGTGACGTAGCATGTAGAGCGACACATGAACACGTGACGTAGCATGTAGAGCGACAAATGAACACGTGACGTAGCATGTAGAGCGACACATGAACACGTGACGTAGCATGTAGAGCGACACATGAACACGTGACGTAGCATGTAGAGCGACACATGAACACGTGACGTAGCATGTAGAGCGACACATGAACACGTGACGTAGCATGTAGAGCGACACATGAACACGTGACGTAGCATGTAAAGCGACACATGAACACGTGACGTAGCATGTAGAGCGACACATGAACACGTGACGTAGCATGTAGAGCGACACATGAACACGTGACGTAGCATGTAGAGCGACACATGAACACGTGACGTAGCATGTAGAGCGACACATGAACACGTGACGTAGCATGTACAGAGACACATGAACACGTGACGTAGCGTGAAGAGCGACACATGAACACGTGACGTAGCGTGTAGAGCGACACATGAACACGTGACGTAGCATGTAGAGCGACACATGAACACGTGACGTAGCATGTAGAGCGACACATGAACACGTGACGTAGCATGTAGAGCGACACATGAACACGTGACGTAGCATGTAGAGTGACACATGAACACGTGACGTAGCATGTAGAGCGACACATGAACACGTGACGTAGCATGTAGAGCGACACATGAACACGTGACGTAGCATGTAGAGCGACACATGAACACATGACGTAGCATGTAGAGCGACACATGAACACGTGACGTAGCGTGTAGATTGACACATGAACACGTGACGTAGCATGTAGAGCGACACATGAACACGTGACGTAGCATGTAGAGCGACACATGAACACGTGACGTAGCATGTAGAGCGACACATGAACATGTGACGTAGCATGTAGAGCGACACATGAACACGTGACGTAGCATGTAGAGCGACACATGAACACGTGACGTAGCATGTAGAGTGACACATGAACACGTGACGTAGCATGTAGAGCGACACATGAACACGTGACGTAGCGTGTAGAGTGACACATGAACACGTGACGTAGCATGTAGAGCGACACATGAACACGTGACGTAGCATGTAGAGCGACACATGAACACGTGACGTAGCATGTAGAGCGACACATGAACACGTGACGTAGCATGTAGAGCGACACATGAACACGTGACGTAGCATGTAGAGCGACGGACACACTCACCGTACACAGCAGAACTCCACACCGAGACACTGAGAACTGCTGGAAGACATCCGAGCGCTCCTGGTGGAGAAAACAAACACACGCTGACTCCAGTTGGGGTGAAAGCTGGCGGGCAGAGCAACGACGGGACGGACGGCTCACTGCTTGCTTCATGTTGCCGTGGAGACGCAGGAAGCTGAGCGGAGGCCTCTGATTGGCTGAGGCTCCGCAGAGGACGGAGGAGAAGAGGCTGTGGAGGAACTCCACTGCCTCGCAGCTCGAGGTGAAGACAATGACTTTGTTGTCCTGAGCAAACTGATAAAAAAAAACGGTCGGTCACCATGGCAACGTATTGTGATCTTCATTATGAACATTTATTCCTATTTATATGGTCACCTTGCATTTTTCCAGTATGAAAGCAGCCAGGCAGACCAATCTGAGCTTACTGGGAACCACCACCACGTACTGCTTCAGGGCCTCGGGCAGAACGAAGCTCTCTGATTGAAGTGAGCCGGGGTCAGAGGTCACAGCGGAGCCCGAGGTGACAAGGTCAGAGGAGGCAAGGCCAGACACCTGGATTTGGACCGGGTCGTTGAGACAAACGTCTGCAAGCCGGGTGACACCTGAAACGCCCCAGTTCATGTGTAAATGATCATGGATCCAATAAGAATAATAATAATGATGTTGAACTGAGAACCACGGTTACCAGTTATAAACAGAAGGTAAATAGCTGCCTGGTTGTAACGTTGTGTGAGAAAATGTTTGCTAGCTCAGCACCAAAAGTCAGTCGCTGGTGGACTTGAATCAGTGTGACGTCTGAACGTCTCGTGGCTGACCCGGTTTGGGTCCATAAGGTCAACAACATGAATTGTCCTCAAACACCAGCACCGACTCCGTGTTGGATGGATGATGTGTTCACATCTCCTCTGGTCCTCAGGTCTAAAGTTTCCTCTCTTCAGCAGCTGGTGGAGCAGATAAAGCACCACGTCCACCCCTCCAGTGCTTCCCCATCAAAGTTTACACAAGCAGGACATTTACTGCTATCAGGTACTGCTCAGGTAATGTAGACAGGTGATCAGCATGCAGGATTTCATCTTTAGAAATGACTGAAATCCAGTAAGACACAGAACTTCATGTCTTCAGTGGCATTTGTCCCTGATTTGAACCCCTAAAACTAAAGTTACAGGAGAAAAGAGTCAAATTACATTGAGATGAAATAAAAGAAAGAGGATATTTGTTTACCGTGGGTTAATGTCGCTGACAGCAGGACGTTCTGCCTGCTGGAACCAGTGCTGTTCAGACGGTTCACTATGATGGTCACATCCTTCTCAAAGCCCATGTCCAACGTCCTACACACACAGGTTCTAGTTTCAAGTCTTCTTCAGTGCAGCATGATGTTCATTTAGTGACTGATGGTCCATTTAGAGTCAAAGAGACCATGAAGAGGGGCTGCTTTAGGGCGGGGCTACACCCTGATTGACAGGTCTCCCATAGACCATAAAGCGGGGGTGCCTTATGGGAGGTGGGGCTACAGGTGGAGAAGAAACTTACCGGTCAGCTTCGTCCAGGATGAGCCATCGGACGCGGCTGAAGCCGACGCTCAGGGTGTTCTGGATGTGATCCACCAGACGCCCGGGGGTGGAAACCAGGATGTTGATTCCTTTACGAAGCCTGAAGGCAGAAACGAGTCAGAACTTTGATCTACAGAAACTATTCTCTGGAAAAGTCCTGCTCTTCACAGCTCTCAACGTATTCACATAATAAATTCTTAAACAGAAAGTAGCAGGAGTCATACATAGTTAGTCGTGTTTATGCTTATGAGGACTGCTGCTCTAGAGGACAAAGACGAGATGATGGTGTGGACTTGATAAAAAGACTCAAGGCTAAAGGATGCTACCTGGCCTTCTCTGACTTCCTCTTCTCTCCCCCCATCAGGACACCGGGGACGATCCAGGTGAACGGCTGCAGAAACAAACAAATGCTTCATTACGCTTTTAACAGATTACAGGAGACAAGACGCGGCTAAACGGGACAGAACTCCTGACTAAAATCAGAATTTGGTTCTGTTTACCTTCACAAGCTTTGTGAAGATCTGGAATGTCTGCTGGGCCAGCTGAGGGACGGACACAGAAAGAGAGGGATTCAAGTTCTGGACCACATGTTGGATCACAAACTGGAGTCCAGGTGGGACGAAGTGAGAGCTCAGACCTCTCTGGTGGGGACAATGACGACGGCCAGCGGGCCGTCTGACCTTTTGACCTTCTGTTGGGCCGCCTGCAGACTCTGGACCACGGGGACGGCGTAGGACAGCGTCTTACCTGCAGAGACACGGGTTGGGGGGGTAAGAGAGATAGTAGTACTGCCAGGGTACAAGTACTACAGTACTACGAGTAGTGCAACAGTAGCACAAGTCTCACCTGAACCCGTCTGAGAACGAACCACCGCGTCTCGCCCCGACAGAAGGACTGGAATCGTGCGTTTCTGAACACTACACACAAGCAGACACACACATGTCACTGCAACCAGCTGTGCATCTGTGTGTGTGTGTGTGTGTGTGTGTGTGTGTACTGACCTGGTCACTGTGGAAACATGCAGCACTTTGTTGAGTGTCGCCACCTGATGGACAGAAACCAGCCAATCACAGCACAGCACACTCCTCAGCTGTCACAATGACTTCAATGTTCACAACAAGAGCACAAAAACAGCAGCAAACTCACAAGTCAAATGAACGTCACACAAGTGACTTTGTTGTGACGTTTACACTGTGAACCGAGTGGAGCGTCACATGACCAAAAACAGCACTAATTCATTAACCTCGATGAATGAATGTAACGAGTAATCGCTTCATAAACCGTAAAATTGTTATTTTTAACACAAACTCCACATGTCATCATGTTGGAGGTGGCGTCTCAACAATGTCCCCACATTTAGCAGGACGTTTTCAAACCACCGTCTTTTAGGGACACAGCGGTGTCCTCTGCAGGGGAGATGTTGACATGGCAGTAATAGCTTAGCCTAGCAGCTAGCTTAGCATAGCGCCCTGCTCGTCCTCCTTGTGTTTGACACTGTTTAATGTCCGTCTCTCTGCTCTCACTCAGATGTTGCCAGCCCTAAAACAGAGTTCATGATTGTGTGTGTGTGTGTGTGTGTGTGTGTGTGTTACCAGGTGTGGATGGAGGTCCAGGTCTGAAAATGAGTCGCTGGTGAAGATCTGCTCCTTTAACTGGGAGACATCTGGTCTAAAAGGAGAGGAGGCGACAGGTGATCAGTGTCATCAATAACACACAGTGAGTCGAGGGATGATGTCACTGGGCTGTGGACCAATCACAGAGCAGTACCTGAGGATGACGGGGATTTCCGGGTTATGTCTGAACAGAGAAGAAGTCTTGATGATCCTTGTCTCCGTCGTCAACACCTCCTCCTCCTTCTTCTTCTTCTTCTGTAGTTTCCTCTGGTCAGTCTGTAGGCATCATCACCATGACAACAAACACCATCGTCAACATCTGGATTTATTTATTTATCTTCTATGACGTTTGTTAGTGTGTGAGTCAGCTGACAGGAAGGTGAGACAGGTGTGTTTACCTGAGTGACCTCCTCCTCCTCCTCCTCCTCCTCCTCCTCCTCCTGGGCCCGTCTCCTCTGTTTGGAGGAGCTGATCATCTTCTCCTCTTCAGAGGAATCCACCCTCCTCTTCTCTGCCCACTGCTTCTTCTGGAGAATCAACAGAGACAGATGATCACATTATTGATACTGATGATCACATTATTGATACTGATGATCACATTATTGATAACTCACTCTGGTCCATCTCTGCTGCGTCGTCAGTGGCTTCTTCCTGGGGGGGAAGGAGACGCTGCTGCAGATGTTCAGACACAGCTGGTCCTCTGTTGATGACATCATCTGCCCACCTGATCACAGTAGGGGTGGATTTCAGAAACAGCTGTAAATAACTTCATCACAGTTCTAGATTGATTGTGCTCATGTATGAGCAGAAACCCACGTGGAGGTTCATCCTAAACAAACAGAGCACGTGACCCTCTAACGTCTAAGACTTTACGTGATGACGAACAAAACGTATTGTAGCGTGTCGTAAGTTCCTAAATGTGTATATGGTTCTGATTGATTACTGGGGCCCGGGTTGGGGAACATTAACCCTTCCGGGGTAATGTGTGTAGTTTGGGGGAACACAGGAAGTGGGAGCTGTGGGAGCTGTGCTTCTTACTGGTGTGTAAAACCCGTGGTGTTTTTGGGTGGCAGTCAACAATAAAGCCGGGTAATGATAAAGTGGCTCTTTATTGGCACAGAACGGTACATTATGAATTTGTCCTCTCCGGAGGGACCAACTCACCCTGCAGCTAACCGTTTAGCATCGTTAGCTCCGACTTGAAACAAAGTCACGAAGAGCGTGACGTAAGAGCGGATGGACCAGGTCCTCACGCGCACACACAGACGCGCGCGTGTCTAGCTAACGCTAGCCGCATGCTAACACACACGGCCTCATTTTGATACAGAGAAATATAAGAGGTGGACTCACCGCGATACTGAGAGAACAGACCAACACACGTGTGGCTCACTTCCGGGTGTGTCACGGAAGCCCCGCCTCCTTCACAGCTGATCTTTGTGGACATGCGCAGAGGTTGCATGTCCTTTTTTAGATGCATTATTATTGTTGCATTCAAATTATTAGTGATAAATTAACATAATCCTTATTAAAATGATTACTGAATCATGAAGGTATTATTATAGAGTCATTTACATTATTAACATTCCAGAGGAGCACCAGTCTGAATGAAGACCTGAGGATCAATGGACCCATTGGTTAAAGCGGGACCGGCTCTTTGTTCATAATCAAAAGCTGTTTATTGCCACGTACGTTACACATACAGCAAAGTGTCTTTCAGGTGATTGGTGTGATATAAGAATAAAATAAGATCAAAATGTGCAAAATGACCATAATGTCAACAGACAAGAGAAGCAAGGCCCGTTTCCACGGTGATGGAGGGTCTGGGTCCGAGACCAGCTGACTGTGGCAGGAGGTCTTGGTACTGATGGAGGCTGCGTCTGTGGAGACACTCTGAGTCTTCCTGCTCGCCCCCTGTCCTCAAGAGCTAAGAATAAAGCTGTCAATCAGCTGGTCCTCTGGGACTCAAACCGACACCCGGAGGACTAATTATAGTCTTCACCAAAAGGAGGTCTGTGAAACGTCCGCCTCATCCAATCAGAGAGCAGCTCTCCATCACCAACAGGAAGTAAACCAGACAATTAAACAAAAGGAGGACGTGACAGCAAGGTTTCTACAGGAGAGGGAGACAGGTGAGGTTGAGACAGGTAAGAGACAGACGGATGAGAGGGAGACAGGTGAGAGACAGATAGGAGAGGGAGAGACAGACAGGAGAGGGAGACAGGTGAGAGACAGATAGGAGAGGGAGAGACAGACAGGAGAGGGAGACAGGTGAGAGACAGACAGGAGAGGGAGACAGGTGAGAGACAGATAGGAGAGGGAGAGAAAGACAGGAGAGGGAGACAGGTGAGAGACAGACAGGAGAGGGAGACAGGTGAGAGACAGATAGGAGAGGGAGACAGGTGAGAGACAGATAGGAGAGGGAGACAGGTGAGAGACAGATAGGAGAGGGAGACAGGTGAGAGACAGACAGGAGAGGGAGACAGGTGAGAGACAGATAGGAGAGGGAGACAGGTGAGAGACAGATAGGAGAGGGAGACAGGTGAGAGACAGACAGGAGAGGGAGACAGGTGAGAGACAGACAGGAGAGGGAGACAGGTGAGAGACAGATAGGAGAGGGAGACAGGTGAGAGACAGATAGGAGAGGGAGACAGGTGAGAGACAGATAGGAGAGGGAGACAGGTGAGAGACAGATAGGAGAGGGAGAGAAAGACAGGAGAGGGAGACAGGTGAGAGACAGATAGGAGAGGGAGACAGGTGAGAGACAGATAGGAGAGGGAGACAGGTGAGAGACAGACAGGAGAGGGAGACAGGTGAGAGACAGATAGGAGAGGGAGACAGGTGAGAGACAGATAGGAGAGGGAGACAGGTGAGAGACAGATAGGAGAGGGAGACAGGTGAGAGACAGATAGGAGAGGGAGAAAGGTGAGAGACAGATAGGAGAGGGAGACAGGTGAGAGACAGACAGGAGAGGGAGACAGG
>NC_084904.1:23771158-23853658 GCF_949316345.1 Pungitius pungitius | reverse complement strand
GGATATTATATAAAGGAGATGAAGAAACAGATTCAGCACTCCAACAATGAACATCTGCAGTAATGAAGAAGACTTGAAATCAGAGAGACACACACAAACAGGTACAGAAAGTGCTTCATGTGACAGGATGAGGCGGGTCCTGATGGGAGCTGCCAATCATCCTCCTCTCTGCTCTCACACTGACAGACTGAAGACAGAGACGTCTCACACACACAGTCCCTGGTGAGTGTGTGATGAGTTTAGCCTGCGGCCATAACCGCCATTACCAGATGAAAGTGTCACACACACACACACACACACACACACACACACACACACACACACACACACACACACACACACACACGCTATGATGCTATTTTTGTCATATGCCGCGTCTTACAACCCTTCTTAAAGGAACATTAGGACCACCTTGACGTACCCTAGATCTACCATGTGACCAGTAGGACGACTTGAACAGAGGGCAGACACTCACTCAGACGGGTTAGTGTGGCTGTGTGCTTGTTGTTGTTGTTGTTGTTGTTTACAGCAGCTTCATGCTCTTCTTATTCTCTTAAACTGATCATACAGCAGCACTGACAAGAATTACGATGTGATACTAATGAGGAGCAGCAGAGAGGACGCGCTCCAGTTAAAATAACACCTGTGATGTGACAGCTGTCACGTCTCTTTGATCAGCTGATTCCGTTGAGTTGCGACACGCTGCTCGGCCTGCTGGGAATCGTAGTACGATACAGCAGCAGCCAGAGCAGTGAGACAGGGGGGTCAGCTAAGCCCAGAGGTGTTTACAGTGGACACAGCTCTGAATCATCATCAAACACTGTGTTCTGTTAGATAGTCTTACTCTGCTGAAGCAGTCAATCTCATTCAGTCGCTGATGAATCTGTCCAACCATGTGATCAGTAGGAAGCTCCTGAAGACACAGACACGCATACACGCTTGAACACAAATATCTATAGACACACAATACACATACACAGGTTCTTGTGTGTGTGTCAGCAGGAGGCTGAAAAACGGCTGTGTGTACGTGTGTGTGTGTGTGTTGTTCTACCTCTGTGGGGCTCGGCTCTGATTGGTCATCCAGTAAGCTCTCTGTGGTCACATGGACAGCTCTCAGCTCAGCACTCAGCTCTTTGGCCTGAAGGACGACAACAACCACCAAAGAAGAAGTGATGACGAAGTGTGGAACTCTGCACATCCTGCATGCATATCAGGGGTGGTGAAGATCTAAACATGTTAGTGCTCCAGCATTCAAGAAGAGGGCCAAACAGTACATGTCCAATGTCCATTTTGTCCAAGTTTTTGGTCATTTTTGCCGTTTTCAGAATTTGTTCTTTTACAAAAGACATCATGGGATTAACTTACATTTTGCTCGGAGTGGTTTTAAAGGAAAACTAATCTCAAACCTACATGGTTGACATTTGGTTCCTCCATTCATCACACCGACACTTATTTTTAATTAAACCCGCTTTTATATTGTGGCAAAGAATCTTCCTCTCTTAACAGATGGAGACACTCCAACATTGTTGGTTTTCTTGTTTCTTTCCTCATCCCCGTTGGACTGAGGACGATCTGCTCTCTGGTTCCTCGCGTTGCAATGTGTTCTCGTTATAGTTATTTAATACTATCGTATCGGTCCGACATGACGAAGATGAGATGACGTATCAGAAATGTTGGTAAAAGAAGCCTAAACTATCCCAACTATAGATGGATATTATAAAAGGCTTCTCGCTGAAATGTCACAACACAGACAAGAACATAAAGTAAAACTCACCAGGAGGTGTGCACCAACATCTGGAGGAGCGAGGACCAGAACCTTGGGGACTGAGCAGACACACATAATGTTAATTAAATGTGGACAATCTTATTTCCATGTAATTAGGAATATCTTCTCAGCATAAACAGGATGAATACTTTATTAAAACGTCTTTATCTGATGACAAACAGGAAGTAGCGTCACAGCTCCATCTGGTGGAGACCCCGCCCCCCGACTTACTGCCCACGCTGCCCGTCTGCAGCAGCCGGATCAGGTACCGGATCGGATCCTCGGGCTGATGGACCAGCAGACTGGAGAGCATGCTCTGAGAGAGAGACAGACAGAGACAGACAGAGACAGACACACAGGTGAGGTCCTCCCGCCCGTGTCAGCAGCTCAGGTGTGCAGCGCGGTTCTGTCCTACCTGCATCAGGTGAGAGACGTTGTGCTGGTCTGCGTAGGCGGCCACGTGAGGAGGAACCCTCAGGGGTCTCACCGAGTCATCCATCAAGAGGACCGGAAAACACAGTGCTGCCTTGTCAGGAGGACCGTGAACGCATCACTTTCAGAAACCGCAAACGGGGACACTAGTCTGTGTTAACACAGTATTAACACAGTATTACGTTAACACAGTATTACGTTAACACAGTATTAACACAGTATTACGTGAACACAGTATTAACACAGTATTACGTTAACACAGTATTACGTTAACACAGTATTACATTAACACAGTATTACGTTAACACAGTATTACGTTAACACAGTATTAACACAGTATTACGTGAACACAGTATTAACACAGTATTACGTTAACACAGTATTACGTTAACACAGTATTACGTTAACACAGTATTACATTAACACAGTATTACGTTAACACAGTATTACGTTAACAAAGTATTACGTTAACAAAGTATTACGTTAACACAGTATTACGTTAACACAGTATTACGTTAACACGGTAAAATGCTTTATGTAACGTAGCATTACATCGTTAGTTGTAGAAACGGAGGAACACTAACAGCCTCACCTGTTTAACGAGCCGGTTGCTAAGCGAGAGTTTGCTGGTTGTTAGGGAAGAGCGTCATCAGCGCGCGTGGTGCACACGTCTCTTCTGGCGTCGCCTAGCAACGGAGAACCGTGACGCGACCAGGATGCAGAAAGGAGTAATCAATCATTACTGATGACCTCTACAGACACCGTGAGGCTAGAACACTGCAGTTAAATAAGTAACCAATAACTGATCAGACTTCAGAGGTTTTACACGTCTTTATTTCACAGTTTAACATTCGTCCAATCAGCTGACGAGGAAACAGTCAGCGAGGAGTCTTTGGTTTAAATGGGCAGTGACGTCACAAGCTAACCTAGCTTAGCAGTGATAACTCGTTTAAGGAGCCATGGGGGGGGGGGTTAGCTTAACTCGGGCTCTTTGGTAGCAAGAAAACAAGTTCAGAGCAACATGTCGATTCCAATGTAGCAGAGGTTTAAGCACTGTTAGCTAACAAGGCAATGTTAGCATGTTCGTGTTAGCTGGGATGTAGCCCGTGCTTTTACCAAAACAAAACAATAATTAACTATAGAATTGTTCATTTTATCTGTAAAAGTTTTAATGAATTTAACAGTGAATAAGAACCAATATAATGTTGGCCAAAAGTCAAATTCCTGTTCTGTTTAATGATTCTAAAAACCAAAGCATGTAACGTAGCATGTTAGCAGTTAGGTCGAGCGTTTCTACTTTTAGTGTTTCAGAAAGTTGTTGTTTTATTATAGGGTGCGAATGGAGGTCCTGTAGCTAGTTAGCGGTAGCCTGCTAACAACTGGAGCCGTTGCTTTGATCTCCACCTCCGTTTGACTCATCATGCCATCTCCATCCCTCTATCCTCCCTCCTTCATCCCTCCACCCTCCATCAGTGGTCCTCCCCCCTCAGTATCTCGTCGTAGTCCATGATGCTGAGTTCGTGCCTCCTCTGTCGTACAGCGAGCGTCAGGTCTCCAGGAGGCCCAGAGGAGGTCTTGCTGGGGGCCTCTGTCTGAAGACTCCCTGCAAGGAGGATCTCTGCCTCCTGACCCAGAGGAGGGCTGTCTGGCTGGGCCTCCTGCTCCTCCTCCTCCTCTTCTACTGGCTCCTCCTCCTCTTCTACTGGCTCCTCCTCCTCCTCCTCGGCCGGTCTGAACAGCTGCCGCGCGCGCTGCTCCAGGAAGGAGCCAACAGCCAAGTGGGAGTCGATGGGGGAGGACGAGCAGGGCGGGAGGTACAGAGGGGAGGAGGAAAGGGTCTCAGCGACGCCGTTCATTGTACCAGAAGAAGGGCGGGGCTTGTGGCCGTCCTGAGGAGCTGGCAAGGCGACGCTGGCGCCATTTGGCCTAAGGGCGAGAGGGATGGCATTACATGACCTCATCAGTGACCTCATCAGTGACATCATCAAATGATGTGAACTACCTGAGGTCCGCGTGTGCGTCCAGGTGAATCTGGCTGTACAGGTGCAGCATCTCGGTCTGCAGCGTCTGGGCGACTCTCCTCAAAGACGCACAGCGGCTCTCACAGGCAGACAGACCCCCCCTGCAACAACGAGGGCTCACTCAGGGCTGCTTCTTCTCAACTCCATCTCCACACACCATCTCTCACAGAAATACTTCCTGTTTACCTCCCACTGTGGAACTATCACTTTTAAATTGACTAAAAGTCATGTTCTTATTATTCACTTTGTATTTTCAGTCTGTTATTCTGTACATATTGAATAACTGTCACATGACTAACTGGATCTGACCTGCCCTGGGCCTTGGTGTCCTCCAGGAGCTTCTTGTGATCCAGGATCAGCTGTTCCTTCTTGGCCAGCTGGTTCTCCAGCTCTGCTATCCTGTGATTGGCTGCTTCCAGCTTCTGCCTCTGCTGGACGTCGCTGTCCTTCAGCCGCTGGTACTCGTTACCCACGGTGCACTGCAGCATGGAAGCCTCCTGACCAACACATGGAGACAACGTCACAAAGAAGCCTCTGAGATGCCTTCAGGTGTCCTTACAGTGTGAGTCATGAAGACGACACTAACAAGCAGCTTCAAAGGAAAACTTTATTAACATACATGAGTCACGATAACGTTAGTCACATGATCTACGCTTCTACGAACGGACCAATGACACGTCACTATCTAAAGATGTGGGACGCAATAATCTGCTCCCCTTTGGTAAAGGAAGGTCCAGTGGTTCCTAAAGGAGCATTGAGGCTCCTTTCTTTAGCATTAGAGAATAGAACAGCTCTCCTTATGACATCATGTCCACTACAACACCAGATGTTATAATACTCTTTTAGTTATATTCTAATGGTGCGATGACACCAAACTTTGACTACGTTCTAGTCACTTTGCATGAATGGGAGAGGGGGCGTGGCTTATCGCCCTGCAAGTCCTTCTCACGTCGGACCACCAACGCCGCGGTGTTTTGGAACCAAATGGGATCCGTAGGTTCTACAGAGCGGCACCAACAGGTCCATCGTTCTACTGCGGGAGATGATCAAAACTAATGCTAATGCTAATTAGCGATCCTTGATTACAACGGACGCATTTAATTGAATTCCAAAGCAATTAGTCTCCAGTTTAGTGGTGAGCTTGTGTGTGTGTGTGTGTGTGTGTGTCCTCACAGTGCGACGGTGTGTGTCTCCGGCCTCCAGCTGCTCACACAGAGCTCTGTTGGTGTCTCTCAGCAGGACGAGTTGCTGGTTCAACAAGAAGATCTGCTGCTGCAGCTGCTCACTGCTACACAACTACACACAGTCACACAGGCTTACACACAGCAACACACAACTACACACAGGAACACACAACTACACACATGAACACACAACTACACACAGGAACACACAACTACACACATGAACACCATTTCTCCTCCTACCTTGAGTGACAGCTCGGTCAGCTGGTGTTCGGCATTGTAAGCCTCGTTATTGGCCTTCTGAAGCTCCGCCTCCAGGTCCTTCAACCTACTCTGATGCTCCTGGAGCTCACTCTATAACAGCCAATCACAGCACAGGTGGTTTTAAACAGCCAATCACATGGCAGGGTGCGTGTGTCAGTGTGTAAAGTACCTCGAGTCTCTGCTTGTCTCTCTGCTCGTCCCGGTGCTGCAGCAGCAGCTGTTGGTTGTGCGTGTGCAGCTTGGTGGTGTGTGTGTGTGTGTCGTGCTGTAGTTGTGTGTAGCGTGTGTGTTCGTCCTGCAGACTCGACTTCAGGGAGCGAATCTCTTCGTCCTGGAGGCTCAGCTGACCCTTCTGTGGGATGTTCACACGTAGATATCACCACCCTCCACAGTAACGTGCTCTTGAGACCGCGCTGTGTTTTGACGACGAGTTACCATGGCAACGGCGTGCTCCTCCAGCGCGGTGGAGTTGATGACCCTCCGCAGCAGACGGCGGTTCCTGACAGCGTGCTGCTGACGTTTGAAGCGTTCGTACTGCAGCTGACTGTGGACCAGCAAAAGCTGACTCCTCAGGGACTGAAGGTCCTCCCCCTGGGCGGGGCCTAACACACACACACACACACACACACACACACAATATTCTTAGTTTTACTTTCTGTAACCATTCGAACGAGCTAACTGGTGTTAATGATGTGAGATATGAAAACGAGGGGACTCCTTTGTACGTCATGCTAATGACACGTTAATGATTATGTTAATGAGCTGAATCATGAGTGACATCACTGTTAGTTTCTGGTACCTTTGGTTTTCATGCCCTGCTGTTTACCTCCAAAATGACTCCGATCCATCGACTTGTTCCCTGCTGACAACCTGAGACACACACACACACACACACACACACACACACACACACACACACACACACACACACACACACATTATTACATTATTATGTGTGTGTGTCTTATTTACAGCCCTGCGGCTCCTTGGTAACAGTCTCACCTTCTGCTGAGGTGCTCATGGACGTCCTGTCCGTGGACAATCAACTGATCCAAAACCTCCAGAGGAGAGATGGAGGTTTCCTCCTCTCCTCCTCCTCTTCCTGCTCCTCCTCCTCCTCCTGCTGCTGCTGCTCCTCTCTCCAGAGCCTCCTGCAGGACACAAAGGCTGTGATCAGCTACATATTGGGCCACTTTGATCTGCTGGATGAGGTCATTGTATCATTTAAATCAGTCAATTAGCAGCTGGAACAAAGTATTTTAGCTGAAGGCAAAATTCCATGTTCTCTGATTTCGTAATTATGGTTTCTCACAAGTTTTATACAAATGTTTCTTGATGAATACACTTCTATCACTATCAACAATTATTTAATGATAATGTAATAATAATGTCAGCAATCCACAACTATTAATTGCTCCAATTTAATAAAAAGGTGTGATTATTGGTTGACATGGCGTTTAAATATATCTCTATTATGTGTTGAGTAAAGGAATGCATTGCTGGATATATGTTGTGTAGATATACACCTGGTACCTGGTACCAGCTCACCTGGGTCATCCTCCCAACAAAGAGCATGGCGGCTCGTGGCAGAGCCAGCTCAAACAGGAGCTCGTACGGAGGGGCGGGGCCTCGATCCTCTGACCCCTGGGGGGTGAAGCAGAGTGAGACAGAGCCCGGATGGGAGGGGGGCGCCTCCTCACGACGAGGAGTGGAGGTGAGGAGGAACGGCTCAGAGGAGGTGGAGGAGTGCTGCTGACGGACGTCTGCGAGAAACCGAGAGGAACATAAAAGATCAAACACTACGCTCCTCTCGATGTGGCTGAAAGCTCCAACTGGTCAACGCACCTTCCCTGATGTCATTGATGACATCACTGTGGCCTCTTGCCTCCAGCTCTGAGATTGGCTGAGTAGACGACGCCTCCAGCTGTGGGACCAGCTTCACCTGTGAGGAAAGAGACTCCTTCACAATAAAAAACCCAGTGAGGACAACAGAGCATCACGTCTACCTGCGGTCCTCCTGGTCTCACCTGATCATTGTTGTGACGGCCATCTTGGATTTCTTTAGTCAGTGGTGTTGCTGGGACGGTGGCTGATGACGGACATTTCACACCTGAAGACAGTTTAAGAACAGTGTTTCACTTTGCATGGTCCTACTGACGAGGATCCTCGTGGTCCAGGAGAAACACAGAGGAAGAAGACATCAAAGAACTTTGGGGACGTTCAGAGAAACCTCAAAGGAATAAAACCATTTGCTTTCCCCTAAATGTCTGTTTGAGTTCGTAAGAAATGGTATAATAATACTACAGATTTTCTACAATCAAGCAAGTACTAAATATCTAAGCTGTGTGTATAGATATGTCAAAAAAGGTTAAAAATGAATAAGCTCATCACAAAACATAACATAATAAGGGACTCACCTGACATAGAGGCAGACCTCCTCAGAGGGGGGGGGGTTGCTGCAGCAGGTTCTGGAGGGGGCGTCGACAAACCACACGGAGACGAGGGACTCCATGTGACATCATCAGCCTGAACACAAATAGGTCGTAAGCAGGGTAGGGAAGGAAAGGAAGGAAAGAAGGAAGTTAGGAGGACATATACCTGTAGGAAGGAGCTGCTGAGTGTCGGCTGATTCAAAGTCAGACGGTCAGACAGAAGAACTGAACTCCCTATCAATCACAACCATCAATAATCAATATCCCAAACTTCAACTCAGTTATTAGCTTTGTTACCTGAGCTCCAGGTGTGTGTGTTACCTGAGCTCCAGGTGTGTGTTACCTGAGCTCCAGGTGTGTGTTACCTGAGCTCCAGGTGTGTGTGTTACCTGAGCTCCAGGTGTGTGTGTTACCTGAGCTCCAGGTGTGTGTGTTACCTGAGCTCCAGGTGTGTGTGTTACCTGAGCTCCAGGTGTGTGTGTTACCTGAGCTCCAGGTGTGTGTGTTACCTGGGCTCCAGGTGTGTGTGTTACCTGAGCTCCAGGTGTGTGTTACCTGAGCTCCAGGTGTGTGTTACCTGAGCTCCAGGTGTGTGTGTTACTTGAGCTCCAGGTGTGTGTGTTACCTGAGCTCCAGGTGTGTGTTACCTGAGCTCCAGGTGTGTGTCCAGGTGTGTGTGTTACTTGAGCTCCAGGTGTGTGTGTTACCTGGGCTCCAGGTGTGTGTGTTACCTGAGCTCCAGGTGTGTGTTACCTGAGCTCCAGGTGTGTGTTACCTGAGCTCCAGGTGTGTGTGTTACCTGAGCTCCAGGTGTGTGTGTTACCTGAGCTCCAGGTGTGTGTGTTACCTGAGCTCCAGGTGTGTGTGTTACCTGAGCTCCAGGTGTGTGTGTTACCTGAGCTCCAGGTGTGTGTGTTACCTGAGCTCCAGGTGTGTGTGTTACCTGGGCTCCAGGTGTGTGTGTTACCTGAGCTCCAGGTGTGTGTTACCTGAGCTCCAGGTGTGTGTTACCTGAGCTCCAGGTGTGTGTGTTACTTGAGCTCCAGGTGTGTGTGTTACCTGAGCTCCAGGTGTGTGTTACCTGAGCTCCAGGTGTGTGTCCAGGTGTGTGTGTTACTTGAGCTCCAGGTGTGTGTGTTACCTGGGCTCCAGGTGTGTGTGTTACCTGGGCTCCAGGTGTGTGTGTTACCTGAGCTCCAGGTATGTGTTACCTGGGCTCCAGGTGTGTGTTACCTGGGCTCCAGGTGTGTGTGTTACCTGAGCTCCAGGTGTGTGTGTGTTACCTGGGCTCCAGGTGTGTGTGTTACCTGGGCTCCAGGTGTGTGTGTTACCTGAGCTCCAGGTCTGTGTTACCTGAGCTCCAGGTATGTGTTACCTGGGCTCCATGTGTGTGTGTTACTTGAGCTCCAGGTGTGTGTGTTACCTGAGCTCCAGGTGTGTGTTACCTGAGCTCCAGGTATGTGTTACCTGGGCTCCAGGTGTGTGTGTTACCTGAGCTCCAGGTGTGTGTGTTACCTGAGCTCCAGGTGTGTGTGTTACTTGAGCTCCAGGTGTGTGTGTTACCTGGGCTCCAGGTGTGTGTGTTACCTGGGCTCCAGGTGTGTGTGTTACCTGGGCTCCAGGTGTGTGTGTTACCTGAGCTCCAGGTATGTGTTACCTGGGCTCCAGGTGTGTGTGTTACCTGGGCTCCAGGTGTGTGTGTTACCTGAGCTCCAGGTGTGTGTGTGTTACCTGGGCTCCAGGTGTGTGTGTTACCTGGGCTCCAGGTGTGTGTGTTACCTAAGCTCCAGGTCTGTGTTACCTGAGCTCCAGGTATGTGTTACCTGGGCTCCAGGTGTGTGTGTTACTTGAGCTCCAGGTGTGTGTGTTACCTGAGCTCCAGGTGTGTGTGTTACCTGAGCTCCAGGTATGTGTTACCTGGGCTCCAGGTGTGTGTGTTACCTGAGCTCCAGGTGTGTGTGTTACCTGGGCTCCAGGTGTGTGTGTTACCTGAGCTGCTGAGAATCTCTCTGTTTGGAGGACTGAAGTTGAGGGTGAGTTGAGGCGAGGAAGGAGGGTCTCTGATGAAAGAGTACATGTCCTCCTCACAGGAGGACTCCAGAGGATCTAGTGACACTCTGGAGCACTCGATCACGATGTCATGGACTTCATAACACCTCCACCTGAGACACACACAATAACCTTTTTTTAAATCCATGTTTTCTTTCTTAATTTGAATAAATCATTCAGTTCAGGTTTGGTTCACTTGTGGACTCACCTGGACGGGTCCAGTTCATAGTCCTGAGTCCCTGTGATCAACTCTGGATGAACCCTGACATGTTCCAACATCGGCTGAGAGACAGACGGAGGAGAAAGAGACAATCAGACAGTAGAGTGGAAGACAAATGGAGACAAACAAAGCTTTATTGCCATCACGTGTCAGACAGAGATGGAATTTGACTTGGCGGTTGGTGCCTGACGGCAGAAAGAACAATAATGACAACATAGTGCAGCAATAAGATGAAAATATAATAAAATATATGGTTAGGACGCTAAAGCTATGGGTTAGTAAGTTGAGAAATAAAAATGAAATAAAAAATAAAGTGCACCAGCTAAACAGAAAGTCACAAGGGAAAGACACTGTGGCTTAGGAATAAGAAGAAGACCTTTGAGACAAATGACTCGTATTTGTGTCTCCTGTTTGCAAACAATATTTAATAAATGTCCCATGTAATGATTTTGACACCATCATCCCTGGTCTCTTGTGGTCCCCCAGTATCTCCTGGCCCTTCCTGGCCCCTCCTAGTCCTTGCAGGTCTGTCCCAGTCCCCCTCACCTTGACGACCTCCTGGAAGGACTCCAGGTTCTCCTTCATGCTGTAGTGGAGCCTCAGGTAGGAGATGAAGTTGCAGGGGAACATCCCGTAGAGCCGGTGGAACAGAGAGTACACACCTGCATGGAGGTGCACCAGGTGCTCCACAGGCACGTGACCTGAGGGGAGGAAGAGGAGCACAGTGACTCACGTGAAGAGAAGGGATCACATTTCATGATCTTACATATAAATATGATACAATGATAAGTGTGGACTTGTTTGTCTCGTTGTGTCCTTGTGTGTGTCTGTCTTGTGTGGACTTGTTTACCAGGGTTTTTGTGGCTCCAGGAAACAAGGCGTCCGAACACATCAAAGAAGTCGTAGATGTGTTGTTTCCCGGCCTGAGGGATCATGGGTAATAAGGTGATGAGGACCAGGACTCCTGTGATGAGGACCACCACGTCTGTCTCAGTCTGAGGACACAGTCCCATGAGGAGTTAGCATGAGTACTTAGTTAGTCCGGGTAGTCCGGGGCGAGTACCGGTACCTTGAGGCAGCGCAGCAGGGAGGGCAGCAGAGCCGAGCGGCTCACGTGATGAACCCAGGGGGGCTGGTTCCGGATCAGGTGACCCAGCAGGGTCAGACCCGCCAGTCGGGACCCGGGTCGGTTCAGAGACTCATTGAGCTTCTCCAGCAGCGGCTGAGGGGTTGGGATCAATACACCATCACCATCAATAACACCATCACCATCATCATCATCACCATCAATAGCGGAGGTCAAATAGGGGTCAGGGAGGCTGACCTTGTGGTGAGGCTCTCGGATGGAGGAGAGGAGGAGCACCACCTGGGAGGAAGAGGAGTCCACGTAATACTCAACCAGAGAGGACACAACCGCACCTCCTCTGTCTGAGGGGAGAGAAACAGGGGGATGGGTGTTCACTACCCACAATGCATTGCTTTGAGGGCGTGGGGGGAGAGTCACATGGCGCAGAGGTGTTCTACGTTTAATGAACATTGAGCGGTTGTGAGAACAAACTATTTCTTTTCTTTTTGATGAATTGTTGTTTTATTGTTAAGTTGCAGCTTTTCCTGCACTGTGAGTTTCTGTTTGGTTCGATCCGGCCGGGGAGAGAAGATGAGGTCCATCAAGAAAACGTTTAGAGAAATAAGGAGGAGACGAGTGGACATAGGGGGACATAGGAGGAGACAGGTGGAGACAGGAGGAGACGAGTGGAGACAGGTGGAGACAGGAGGAGACAGGTGGAGACAGGTGGAGACACGCCCAGACTCACCTGTGTTGAGCTGTTGATTGACAGTTGCTCTGACTTGCTCCGCCTCCTGCAGCTCCGGACTGTCCAATGAGAGCAAGAGCTCACCGATACTCACCTGCTGGCTGGACATGATGGACACCTGGAGACAAACACAGGGCTATTATGGGATGTACACTGATGCCTTCAGTGACGTGTGGTTCACAAGGATGTTCTGCCCATTTAACTTTGACTCGTGAGTATTACACCAAAGCACAACTCTGATTGTTTTATTATAATTCGATGGACCTGAATGTGTTGTTCCGTCCTCTCGTGTCTCCACCCTCACAGACGCGTGTCTCCACCCTCACAGACTCGTGTCTCCACCCTCACAGACGCGTGTCTCCACCCTCACAGACGCGTGTCTCCACCCTCACAGACTCGTGTCTCCACCCTCACAGACTCGTGTCTCCACACTCACAGACGCGTGTCTCCACCCTCACAGACTCGTGTCTCCACCCTCACAGACTCGTGTCTCCACCCTCACAGACGCGTGTCTCCACCCTCACAGACGCGTGTCTCCACCCTCACAGACGCGTGTCTCCACCCTCACAGACGCGTGTCTCCACCCTCACAGACGCGTGTCTCCACCCTCACAGACTCGTGTCTCCACCCTCACAGACGCGTGTCTCCACCCTCACAGACGCGTGTCTCCACCCTCACAGACTCGTGTCTCCACACTCACAGACGCGTGTCTCCACCCTCACAAACGCGTGTCTCCACCCTCACAGACTCGTGTCTCCACCCTCACAGACGCGTGTCTCCACCCTCACAAACGCGTGTCTCCACCCTCACAGACTCGTGTCTCCACCCTCACAGACGCGTGTCTCCACCCTCACAGACGCGTGTCTCCACCCTCACAGACGCGTGTCTCCACCCTCACAGACTCGTGTCTCCACCCTCACAGACGCGTGTCTCCACCCTCACAGACGCGTGTCTCCACCCTCACAGACGCGTGTCTCCACCCTCACAGACGCGTGTCTCCACCCTCACAGACGCGTGTCTCCACCCTCACAGACTCGTGTCTCCACACTCACAGACGCGTGTCTCCACACTCACAGACGCGTGTCTCCACACTCACAGACGCGTGTCTCCACCCTCACAGACGCGTGTCTCCACACTCACAGACGCGTGTCTCCACCCTCACAGACGCGTGTCTCCACCCTCACAGACGCGTGTCTCCACCCTCACAGACGCGTGTCTCCACCCTCACAGACTGGTGTCTCCACCCTCACAGACGCGTGTCTCCACCCTCACAGACGCGTGTCTCCACCCTCACAGACGCGTGTCTCCACCCTCACAGACGCGTGTCTCCACCCTCACAGACTCGTGTCTCCACACTCACAGACGCGTGTCTCCACCCTCACAGACGCGTGTCTCCACCCTCACAGACGCGTGTCTCCACCCTCACAGACGCGTGTCTCCACCCTCACAGACTCGTGTCTCCACCCTCACAGACTCGTGTCTCCACACTCACAGACGCGTGTCTCCACCCTCACAGACTCGTGTCTCCACCCTCACAGACTCGTGTCTCCACCCTCACAGACTCGTGTCTCCACACTCACAGACGCGTGTCTCCACCCTCACAGACTCGTGTCTCCACCCTCACAGACTCGTGTCTCCACCCTCACAGACTCGTGTCTCCACCCTCACAGACTCGTGTCTCCACCCTCACAGACTCGTGTCTCCACCCTCACAGACGCGTGTCTCCACCCTCACAGACGCGTGTCTCCACCCTCACAGACGCGTGTCTCCACCCTCACAGACGCGTGTCTCCACCCTCACAGACGCGTGTCTCCACCCTCACAGACTCGTGTCTCCACACTCACAGACGCGTGTCTCCACACTCACAGACGCGTGTCTCCACCCTCACAGACGCGTGTCTCCACCCTCACAGACTCGTGTCTCCACACTCACAGACGCGTGTCTCCACCCTCACAGACGCGTGTCTCCACCCTCACAGACGCGTGTCTCCACCCTCACAGACTGGTGTCTCCACCCTCACAGACGCGTGTCTCCACCCTCACAGACGCGTGTCTCCACCCTCACAGACGCGTGTCTCCACCCTCACAGACTCGTGTCTCCACACTCACAGACGCGTGTCTCCACCCTCACAGACGCGTGTCTCCACCCTCACAGACGCGTGTCTCCACCCTCACAGACGCGTGTCTCCACCCTCACAGACTCGTGTCTCCACCCTCACAGACTCGTGTCTCCACACTCACAGACGCGTGTCTCCACCCTCACAGACGCGTGTCTCCACCCTCACAGACTCGTGTCTCCACCCTCACAGACTCGTGTCTCCACACTCACAGACGCGTGTCTCCACCCTCACAGACTCGTGTCTCCACCCTCACAGACTCGTGTCTCCACCCTCACAGACGCGTGTCTCCACCCTCACAGACGCGTGTCTCCACCCTCACAGACGCGTGTCTCCACCCTCACAGACGCGTGTCTCCACCCTCACAGACTCGTGTCTCCACCCTCACAGACGCGTGTCTCCACCCTCACAGACTCGTGTCTCCACCCTCACAGACGCGTGTCTCCACCCTCACAGACGCGTGTCTCCACCCTCACAGACTCGTGTCTCCACACTCACAGACGCGTGTCTCCACCCTCACAAATGCGTGTCTCCACCCTCACAGACTCGTGTCTCCACCCTCACAGACGCGTGTCTCCACCCTCACAAACGCGTGTCTCCACCCTCACAGACGCGTGTCTCCACCCTCACAGACGCGTGTCTCCACCCTCACAGACGCGTGTCTCCACCCTCACAGACGCGTGTCTCCACCCTCACAGACTCGTGTCTCCACCCTCACAGACGCGTGTCTCCACCCTCACAGACGCGTGTCTCCACCCTCACAGACGCGTGTCTCCACCCTCACAGACTCGTGTCTCCACACTCACAGACGCGTGTCTCCACACTCACAGACGCGTGTCTCCACCCTCACAGACGCGTGTCTCCACCCTCACAGACTCGTGTCTCCACACTCACAGACGCGTGTCTCCACCCTCACAGACGCGTGTCTCCACCCTCACAGACGCGTGTCTCCACCCTCACAGACTCGTGTCTCCACCCTCACAGACGCGTGTCTCCACCCTCACAGACGCGTGTCTCCACCCTCACAGACGCATCCCCCCTGTCTCTCACTGAGGGTTCTTACCTTTTTTACCCATTAAAAGGTTTTTGTTTTTTGGGGGGAGTTTTCCTGTGAGGGTCAAAGGTCGGAGGATGTCTTACAGCAGGGGCGTCATTTCAGGTTCAGGCCGATACTTTAAATTGAAAGTGGGCTAAACCATTAAAACCATAGGGAGGGGTGGCGCTGACGAACCGACCCGAACCCGAAAAGCGTCACCTCTAATGCCTTAATGCATCATAATCATAAATAAATACTCAACATTCTCATGATAAATATGTTTACTTAAGCTACTTGACAAAATACTAATAAAAATAAATACTTTGAAATAGGCAGGTACGTTTGTACAGTGCTGAGGCCAGAAGCCATTGATGCCATACATGTTACACAAGAATTTGACTTGTTAACTTGGTGCAATACAAGAATAAAGTAAGATAAAGTAAAATAAGATACAAATATACATGCAAGAATTAACCAAATGAACAGAACATGAACACGTACGTATGTCCATATGTTTACTTCCACTGGCTATTGTAGGAGTCCTAGTAAAAGTACTGTGTGTGTTACGTTATCTTTCTCTCTGTGACGTCCCTGTTGTGAGATAGAGTGACGTCACACACTTGACAGACACCGGAAGCTCTTGTTGACGCTAAGCTAACGGTAAGCATTAGCGATAAACAGGTTGAACTTTGCATCGGTTTGTAGCCAGCAGCAGGATGCTAAGCTAACGTGTCAGCAGCTAGCCCGTCCGCGTGCCGTGTGTTGTGGAGATTAGCACGTTTTCTAACGGGAGGGACGGCGCCGTGTTCCCGCCCACGTTCTCCGGTAGCTCACGGTGTCGGGACACGAACGGTCGCTTTAGTCAAAGTTAAGTTCGCTCGGTTACCTTCAGACCTGTTGATCCGAGCAGGGCGCAGCCATGTTGGGCAACACGAAGCCCCGCCCACCCAGCAGCTGTCCCTGCTCGTCACAGGGCGTTCAGGGCCGCAGGAGAGAGTAGGAAAAACAAGTTTCTTAAAGGAGCAAATCATTACCTCTGAGGAGACGTACAGTAAAAACAATACATTACAATGCGGGAGACCGTACAAGTACACCTCTGAATACTACTCAATGTATAATGTACTAGGACAATATTTATACTCATTATTTATATTTATTCACTTCTATATCACTGTGTTTGCTCATTAACACTGAGATGGAAAAGTGGCAGGAGCAGTCGGTCATGAACTGATCTCAGACCGGCATGTGGCGGCATAGATCGCCTCCTCATCCATATGCATCCATATGCAAATCCCATGTAACTGTGCTTCAAAGGATCCCAACAACTAGACAACGCATTTCCTGCAGAAAATGCGTTGGAATGAGTAAAGATTAAAGCTGAAGAACAAGATGTTGACATAAAGATTCAGAGAACAATACTTTGAATGCTGAAGCAGCTGGGGTCTCTCTTTCCCTCCCTGTCTGTCTCCCTGTCTGTCTCCCTGTCTTTCTCTCCCTCTCTCTGTATGTCTCTCTCTCCACTCGTCCCTGTTCCTCCTCTGATGCTGCCCCCCCCCCCCCCCCCCCCACAGTAAAGGCTTATTCCGTAGGGTGATCCCTCAGTGTGGAGTAGCTCTCAGTCCCTGGGCTCTACAGAAGAACCCCATGTCCCTTGCCAAGAAGGTCCATAAACACATCTTTATCATCTTCATCATCATCATCTTCCTCACCATAACCCCCTTCATCTCCTCCTCCTTCTCCCTGTTTCTGCAGATTGCTCGTAAGGTCGGCTGCTGGAGACCCGATGAGGACCAGATGTTGGCATGTTTGAGGATGAGCGACCCGGTCGGTCTCACCATGGCGGGAAAGATCGATGTGATGCTGATTCTGGGTGAGAAGACTTGATTGACATCCCTTAACCTTCACCGCGTTCAACGACCTCCATCTCCATCCCCCTGCCGGTGTGGTCATGGACCTTCTGGAGCTGGATCCGGTGATCGACTTCGTCCCCGAGGAGCCCAGCCGGCTGTTCCACTATGCGACTGGCGTTGACTACATGGCTGGCGTCAACAGCATGGACGGACATCTGTTTGCCGGCGTGGACGTCCCCTCCATCAACAGCGGCTCCAAGACCCTCGCCTCAGACCCCCCCTTCTCTCCCAGTCTCGGCCCCACAACGCCGTGTAGGTTGCCCTTGTTTGGAAAAACTGAACTGGTTTACGTCTACTGGCTCTGAACTGATTTACATGAAATCTCTAGTATTATATTTATATTATATAAATATTATTTCTATTATTAACTTTTAGTGAAGAACTTAGTATGTAAGTGTACTTCTTTGTGGATTTAGTGTGTACTTTTACTCTTAATCAGACTGACTGTAGACCTCGAACGTGGCCACAAGGGGGCGAAAAACCAATGAGGAAGGACATGAGAATAGGAGGACACAAAGACAGGAAGGCGAGGGGACACAAGGAAACAAGAATAGGAAAGCACAAGGACACAAGGGTAAGAGGGCATGAGGAGAGGAGGACTCAAAGACATAAGAACGGCACAAGGACATCCTGACACAAGACGAGGAAGGAGGAAGGACACAAGGATGGGACAACACAGGACACGCTACTAGGAGGAGACAAGGATAAGACAACACAGGACACGCTACTAGGAGGAGACAAGGATAAGACAAGCCAAGGACATGGAGGATAGGAGGACACAAGGACAGGAGAACACAGGGACACATGTGGACAGCTGGTGAGTAGAAAAAAAGAACAACAGTCACAGCTGATGAGACGGGGTATATGAATAAAAGCTTTAAAATGTCTCAGAAGGAGGGAGGAGGAGTTCACACCATTAGTTCTGCTTTACATGTTTCAACAGGCTGACGACAGGAAACACAGATGACGTCTCTTTGCAACACTGAGACCACAGAGAAGAAGAGGACAGAGACGAGGAGGAAGGAGACTAGAAGGGAAAAGAAGAACACCATAAATAATCACGTTGAAAAGAAAAGGAGGTGAAGAGGAGCAAAGCCATAGAGGAGGAGGTGAACATCATCAAAAGGAGAAAGTCATTATAACGAGAACAAGAGGTGAGAACTTGAAGAGGAAGCAGAAAGTCAGAGAGAGGAGGTGAATAGTCAGAGGCAATACTAGCAGGAGGTGAGGAAAGTGGAGCACAAAGAGGAGAGGAGTGAGACAAGGAGAGAAGGAGCTGCAGCGTGGTCATGGAAGAGGACATCAGGAAACAAGGGATGCTCTACTTGCAGCAGCAGAGGTTTGGAAAGGTACGACTAGGGCTGACTGAACAATGCTAACACACCAGAGCTAATGCTACCACAGAGCTAATGCTAACCCAACAAAGCTAATACTACCACAGAGCTAATGCCAAGACAACAGAGATGAAACTACCACAGCACTAAGCTAACGCGGTGTGTGACGTAGCTGATGAGCAACAATGTTAATGTGTGTGTACGTCTGTGGTGTGTGTCTGTGTGTGTCTGTGTGTGTGCGTAGAAGTGGAAGCGTGTCTGGTGCATCCTCTTCAGAGAAAGTTCCTGTTCGATTTCCAGACTTGAATTCTTTGAGTGTAAAGATGGAGGAAATGTTGAGAAAAGTCGAAAGCAGCAAGAACACAAGAAGGTAGAGTATACTCTACTTTAGTGTAGTCTACACTTCTCTTGTTCACATACACCATCTTATATTCTACTCAAAGGTACTCCAGTACATGGTGTTCTACTCTACTGCCCTGTAGTATATATTCTACTCTCCTCAACTCTACTAATGTACTCTGGTGTACTGGAGTGCAGTAAACTCTGGACTCTACTGGACTCAAGTGACTGCTCTTGACTTCCTCTACTTCCATCACCTAGTGGTGTCATTTCTGTTACCGTGGCGATGAGCGTGTATGGGTCCCCAGGTGATCCGCCTGTCTGACTGCATCCGGGTGTCGGAGGTGGATGTGGACGGATGTCCCAGAGACACGGGACCCTTCCTCATCGAGACCACCGACAAGACCTTCGTCTTCGCTGCAGACCGACTGCAACTAGAGGCCTGGATACACAAACTGTGTGAGACTGCCTTCCCTGTGGGTACACGCACAGACACACACAGACATATGTTTTTATTTTTAATCTTCAGTCGTGTCATGTTGACTTTGTCCATGCTTGATGTCATCAGAGAGCTGATGCTCTAGAAGAAGTGGATTTTGTATAATGGAAGCTTCTTCTCTGGGGAGGAAAAGGGGAACTTTGTTGCCAGAAAGACAACAACGACCCTACAGCCGATCTCGTTGGTTCCCTTTGTAAAAGGGGTCAAAGCGTTGTGAGCTGGTTGGTGAGGCTATAAATAGCGCATTTGTCGCTTCCTCTTTCCGTCCCTGTGTGACAGGAAGTGCGCTCTCATGTGTACCGGCGGGTACCAGCTCTCAGCCTCTGCTCTGGGATCAGTTGGGAGGAGGACTGAGTCCACATGCTGCTGGTCCTCACAGTCCAGTTTGCAAACAGCCACCACCTGGTCACATGATCCCAGAACGCATGGTCCCCCTGTGCAGGTGGTCTGGGATCATGTGACATCTGATTTTGTCTTACATTGCATTAGATACATTGTGTTGGTCCAGTCGATTCAATTTTACTTTGTGTTGGGTAATATTATATCATATTTAATGAAATACATTAGTATTGGTATTATTCTACTATGTTTCGGTTTGTATTGTAACACATTTAATCCAATACATTTTATTTTTTGATCTTATTATTTTATGTATTGGTTTGTATTATATCATGTGAGTTGTTCTGCTTAGAGAAGTAAGATGTGATCGCAATGATTTATCGGATCAATATGTGACAGATGAAGTGGAGTGAGCCAAAGAGAGGAAAAGGAGTCCATGAAGAGGCCGGAATGGAGGACAACTCCCTGTACAGCGGCACTGAGACAGGTAATACTTCCTCCTCAATACTCTGAGAGTAGTCCATCCAAGTACTAGCACTAGTACTGTAGTCCAGTAGCAGTACTTGTACCTGACAGAAAAAAGATCAGCTGGTTTACCAGTAATATCTTAGTGTTAGATGTTAGGTGGTGTTGGGTGGTGTGTAAGGGTGCAGACACTGTGTGTGTGTGTGTGTGTGTGTGTAGTTGACGGCTACTTGGCTACTTCTTATTCTTTTATCTTCACAGGACAAACTTCCTGTTTGTTAACAGGAAGTTGAGAAGTGTGTTTCTTTGGCGTGTGGTTTGAAGTGTTTCCACTCATCCTCTGCTGGTTCCACTGGTTCTATTAGTTCTACATGTACTTCTGGTTCTACCGGTTCTGCATTTTCTATTGTATCTACTAGTTCTGCTGGTTCTTCTGGTTCTATTGGTTCTACAGGTTCTGCTGGTTCTTCTGGTTCTATTGGTTCTACTGGTATAAATGGCCCAGATTTTAAACAACAAACAATTAAGACTCCCACAGAAGAGTAGTGACTCGTCTTCAGGGTCCTAGCTTCCCCTCCACCCGTCTTCCTACTATTCTTTATATAGGAATCGGAAACATTTATTGTACTTGAGACATAGAAGGAATTTGACATGGCGGTTGGTGCATAACATTGGACAGTAAGACAATCAGGCAATGGACAACAAGACAAAAAAATGTTCATTACAGATTTATAATTAAATAGTATAAAATAGAAGGCCATAAGCTAGAGGAATGAAACATGGAACAGATAACCACGCTCTACATAACTGTGTGTGAGAGTGTGTAAGAGAGTGATCGTGGGATGTCAGTCAGTCAGGGGGGGGCGCTCTGTTGATGAGCCCGACTGCCAAAGGGAAGAAGCTGTTAGTGTGGCAGGAGGTCTTAGTCCTGATGGACCTCAACCTCCTGCCGGATGGAAGGGGCACAAACAGGTTTTGGGCTTGTAGTTTGTGAGGTGTTTGAAGCCTCTTTTAACTGAAGCAGAGTCGTTAGCTTGATGAACCTGTATTTAGACTCTGTGGACAGGTCTTTGTCCCCACTCCTAAATGCCTGGTCCTTCTGCAGACGTAGTTTCCTGAGTTCCGCTGTGCACCAGGGTTTGTCGTTGTTATAACTCACCCTGGTGCATGATGGGACACAGATGTCCTCACAGAAGCCAATGTAGGAAGTTACAGCCTCTGTGAACTCATCCAGATTGTGAGAAGCTTCCTGAGAACATCCCAGTCTGTGCAGTCAAAACACACCCGGAGGTCCTCTAGCGCCTCGCTGGTCCACTTCTTGGACCCCCTCAGCACAGGTTCACAGAGCTTTAGTTTCTGCCTGTATGCAGGAATCAGGTGGACCATGACGTGGTTGAGTGTCCCAGCGTGATGGGCCCTGCTTGCTGCGGTGTAGCAGTGGTCCAGCGCGATGGGCCCTGCTTGCTGCGGTGTAGCAGTGGTCCAGCGCGATGGGCCCTGCTTGCTGCGGTGTAGCAGTGGTCCAGCGCGATGGGCCCTGCTTGCTGCGGTGTAGCAGTGGTCCAGCGCGATGGGCCCTGCTTGCTGTGGTGTAGCAGTGGTCCAGCGCGATGGGCCCTGCTTGCTGTGGTGTAGCAGAGGTCCAGCGCGATGGGCCCTGCTTGCTGTGGTGTAGCAGAGGTCCAGCGCGATGGGCCCTGCTTGCTGTGGTGTAGCAGTGGTCCAGCGCGATGGGCCCTGCTTGCTGTGGTGTAGCAGTGGTCCAGCGCGATGGGCCCTGCTTGCTGTGGTGTAGCAGAGGTCCAGCGCGATGGGCCCTGCTTGCTGTGGTGTAGCAGAGGTCCAGCGCGATGGGCCCTGCTTGCTGTGGTGTAGCAGTGGTCCAGCGCGATGGGCCCTGCTTGCTGCGGTGTAGCAGTGGTCCAGCGCGATGGGCCCTGCTTGCTGCGGTGTAGCAGTGGTCCAGCGCGATGGGCCCTGCTTGCTGTGGTGTAGCAGAGGTCCAGCGCGATGGGCCCTGCTTGCTGTGGTGTAGCAGTGGTCCAGCGCGATGGGCCCTGCTTGCTGCGGTGTAGCAGTGGTCCAGCGCGATGGGCCCTGCTTGCTGCGGTGTAGCAGTGGTCCAGCGCGATGGGCCCTGCTTGCTGTGGTGTAGCAGAGGTCCAGCGCGATGGGCCCTGCTTGCTGTGGTGTAGCAGAGGTCCAGCGCGATGGGCCCTGCTTGCTGTGGTGTAGCAGTGGTCCAGCGCGATGGGCCCTGCTTGCTGTGGTGTAGCAGAGGTCCAGCGCGATGGGCCCTGCTTGCTGTGGTGTAGCAGAGGTCCAGCGCGATGGGCCCTGCTTGCTGTGGTGTAGCAGTGGTCCAGCGCGATGGGCCCTGCTTGCTGTGGTGTAGCAGTGGTCCAGCGCGATGGGCCCTGCTTGCTGTGGTGTAGCAGAGGTCCAGCGCGATGGGCTCTGCTTGCTGTGGTGTAGCAGAGGTCCAGCGCGATGGGCCCTGCTTGCTGTGGTGTAGCAGTGGTCCAGCGCGATGGGCCCTGCTTGCTGCGGTGTAGCAGTGGTCCAGCGCGATGGGCCCTGCTTGCTGCGGTGTAGCAGAGGTCCAGCGCGATGGGCCCTGCTTGCTGCGGTGTAGCAGTGGTCCAGCGCGATGGGCCCTGCTTGCTGCGGTGTAGCAGTGGTCCAGCGCGATGGGCCCTGCTTGCTGCGGTGTAGCAGTGGTCCAGCGCGATGGGCCCTGTTTGCTGCGGTGTAGCAGTGGTCCAGCGCGATGGGCCCTGTTTGCTGCGGTGTAGCAGTGGTCCAGCGCGATGGGCCCTGCTTGCTGCGGTGTAGCAGAGGTCCAGCGCGATGGGCCCTGCTTGCTGCGGTGTAGCAGAGGTCCAGCGCGATGGGCCCTGCTTGCTGCGGTGTAGCAGAGGTCCAGCGCGATGGGCCCTGCTTGCTGCGGTGTAGCAGAGGTCCAGCGCGATGGGCCCTGCTTGCTGCGGTGTAGCAGAGGTCCAGCGCGATGGGCCCTGCTTGCTGCGGTGTAGCAGTGGTCCAGCGCGATGGGCCCTGCTTGCTGTGGTGTAGCAGAGGTCCAGCGCGATGGGCCCTGCTTGCTGTGGTGTAGCAGAGGTCCAGCGCGATGGGCCCTGCTTGCTGTGGTGTAGCAGAGGTCCAGCGCGATGGGCCCTGCTTGCTGTGGTGTAGCAGTGGTCCAGCGCGATGGGCCCTGCTTGCTGTGGTGTAGCAGTGGTCCAGCGCGATGGGCCCTGCTTGCTGTGGTGTAGCAGTGGTCCAGCGCGATGGGCCCTGCTTGCTGTGGTGTAGCAGTGGTCCAGCGCGATGGGCCCTGCTTGCTGCGGTGTAGCAGAGGTCCAGCGCGATGGGCCCTGCTTGCTGCGGTGTAGCAGTGGTCCAGCGCGATGGGCCCTGCTTGCTGCGGTGTAGCAGTGGTCCAGCGCGATGGGCCCTGCTTGCTGCGGTGTAGCAGAGGTCCAGCGCGATGGGCCCTGCTTGCTGCGGTGTAGCAGAGGTCCAGCGCGATGGGCCCTGCTTGCTGCGGTGTAGCAGAGGTCCAGCGCGATGGGCCCTGCTTGCTGCGGTGTAGCAGTGGTCCAGCGCGATGGGCCCTGCTTGCTGCGGTGTAGCAGTGGTCCAGCGCGATGGGCCCTGCTTGCTGCGGTGTAGCAGAGGTCCAGCGCGATGGGCCCTGCTTGCTGCGGTGTAGCAGAGGTCCAGCGCGATGGGCCCTGCTTGCTGCGGTGTAGCAGTGGTCCAGCGCGATGGGCCCTGCTTGCTGTGGTGTAGCAGAGGTCCAGCGCGATGGGCCCTGCTTGCTGTGGTGTAGCAGAGGTCCAGCGCGATGGGCCCTGCTTGCTGTGGTGTAGCAGAGGTCCAGCGCGATGGGCCCTGCTTGCTGCGGTGTAGCAGAGGTCCAGCGCGATGGGCCCTGCTTGCTGCGGTGTAGCAGTGGTCCAGCGCGATGGGCCCTGCTTGCTGCGGTGTAGCAGAGGTCCAGCGCGATGGGCCCTGCTTGCTGCGGTGTAGCAGAGGTCCAGCGCGATGGGCCCTGCTTGCTGCGGTGTAGCAGTGGTCCAGCGCGATGGGCCCTGTTTGCTGCGGTGTAGCAGTGGTCCAGCGCGATGGGCCCTGCTTGCTGCGGTGTAGCAGAGGTCCAGCGCGATGGGCCCTGCTTGCTGCGGTGTAGCAGAGGTCCAGCGCGATGGGCCCTGCTTGCTGCGGTGTAGCAGAGGTCCAGCGCGATGGGCCCTGCTTGCTGCGGTGTAGCAGAGGTCCAGCGCGATGGGCCCTGCTTGCTGCGGTGTAGCAGAGGTCCAGCGCGATGGGCCCTGCTTGCTGCGGTGTAGCAGTGGTCCAGCGCGATGGGCCCTGCTTGCTGCGGTGTAGCAGAGGTCCAGCGCGATGGGCCCTGCTTGCTGTGGTGTAGCAGAGGTCCAGCGCGATGGGCCCTGCTTGCTGTGGTGTAGCAGAGGTCCAGCGCGATGGGCCCTGCTTGCTGTGGTGTAGCAGTGGTCCAGCGCGATGGGCCCTGCTTGCTGTGGTGTAGCAGTGGTCCAGCGCGATGGGCCCTGCTTGCTGTGGTGTAGCAGTGGTCCAGCGCGATGGGCCCTGCTTGCTGTGGTGTAGCAGAGGTCCAGCGCGATGGGCCCTGCTTGCTGTGGTGTAGCAGAGGTCCAGCGCGATGGGCCCTGCTTGCTGTGGTGTAGCAGTGGTCCAGCGCGATGGGCCCTGCTTGCTGTGGTGTAGCAGTGGTCCAGCGCGATGGGCCCTGCTTGCTGTGGTGTAGCAGTGGTCCAGCGCGATGGGCCCTGCTTGCTGTGGTGTAGCAGAGGTCCAGCGCGATGGGCCCTGCTTGCTGCGGTGTAGCAGTGGTCCAGCGCGATGGGCCCTGCTTGCTGCGGTGTAGCAGTGGTCCAGCGCGATGGGCCCTGCTTGCTGCGGTGTAGCAGAGGTCCAGCGCGATGGGCCCTGCTTGCTGCGGTGTAGCAGAGGTCCAGCGCGATGGGCCCTGCTTGCTGCGGTGTAGCAGAGGTCCAGCGCGATGGGCCCTGCTTGCTGCGGTGTAGCAGTGGTCCAGCGCGATGGGCCCTGCTTGCTGTGGTGTAGCAGAGGTCCAGCGCGATGGGCCCTGCTTGCTGTGGTGTAGCAGAGGTCCAGCGCGATGGGCCCTGCTTGCTGTGGTGTAGCAGAGGTCCAGCGCGATGGGCCCTGCTTGCTGCGGTGTAGCAGTGGTCCAGCGCGATGGGCCCTGCTTGCTGCGGTGTAGCAGAGGTCCAGCGCGATGGGCCCTGCTTGCTGCGGTGTAGCAGTGGTCCAGCGCGATGGGCCCTGCTTGCTGCGGTGTAGCAGTGGTCCAGCGCGATGGGCCCTGCTTGCTGCGGTGTAGCAGAGGTCCAGCGCGATGGGCCCTGCTTGCTGCGGTGTAGCAGAGGTCCAGCGCGATGGGCCCTGCTTGCTGCGGTGTAGCAGAGGTCCAGCGCGATGGGCCCTGCTTGCTGCGGTGTAGCAGAGGTCCAGCGCGATGGGCCCTGCTTGCTGCGGTGTAGCAGAGGTCCAGCGCGATGGGCCCTGCTTGCTGCGGTGTAGCAGTGGTCCAGCGCGATGGGCCCTGCTTGCTGTGGTGTAGCAGAGGTCCAGCGCGATGGGCCCTGCTTGCTGTGGTGTAGCAGAGGTCCAGCGCGATGGGCCCTGCTTGCTGTGGTGTAGCAGAGGTCCAGCGCGATGGGCCCTGCTTGCTGTGGTGTAGCAGTGGTCCAGCGCGATGGGCCCTGCTTGCTGTGGTGTAGCAGAGGTCCAGCGTGTTCTCCTCTCGGGTCGGGCATTTAATAAGCTGTTTGAACTTAGGAAGTTCGTAGCTGAAGGTTCCCTTTGTTAAAGTCACCGAGGACAATAACCAAGGAGTCGGGGTCATCTGTCTTTTTCTTGAAAAAAAGATACGGTTAAATACCATATGAAGTTAAATAACCATACAAACAGTGACGTGCGGTGAGGTTGGTGGCTGATGAGGCACCGACTCTTTCAAAGTCAGATTTACAAATTCAACAAAGTAGCATCAATTCACCATTCAACTGGCTGCGTGCTCTTACCTTGTAAATTACGTTAAGTCCATTCACCTTCTGGACAAACATCTCTATGACTTTGGTGTAAAAGTCGTCTTTATCTTCTTTTAGTTCCGTCTCTTTGTCTTGTGAGACATTATTGCTGGTCTTTGGTCGGTCCGATTCAGACTGTATGTTTTCAGTCTTAAAGGACTGATGATGTGCACTTGACGTTTGCTAACGTTACTTGACTGTTTTAGCTAGCACGTGCTAACGATGCCATCTGTCCGTAATACGTGAAGACAAACAACAGCAGAAGGAGCCGTGTGCTCAACACGCCCCCTTCAGGGGGACGGAGGTACTGACTCAGCCTCCAGCAGTGAGAAGCAGGAAGGGAGGCGCACAGTCCGGCTGCCTCCTCACCGCGTCTTCACTGCAGCGTTATGTCAGATTAACAGGACAAAAACACGTGAAATACAGGACCCAGACTATGGGATGTGGGGACATGTGATCAAACTGTACAAACATTACATTGGAGACATATAGACACAATAATTACACATGCTCAAATTGAGCAAAAACACGCGCCGCTCAACCGGGTTTATGAGGGATTGCGCAATCCGAGAGGAGGCACCGCACGTCGCTGCCGCCCCCCCGTATATCCCCGACACAAATTCGGCGATATTGCCCATAATAATCATTGGATTGATTGGAATCTAATCATTACCCTTCTATTACAGATCAGTGGAAAAATATATATATATATCTTTTTTTTAACATTTCATGATAACATAGGGGAGGCAGTGCCTCCAGTGACCGCACGTCACTGCATACAAAGATATGTAACCGTATGGAGGTAGCTAAACCGTATAAAGAAGAAGCCGCAGACGGAGGAAGTGACGTAAACAGAAGTAAACGTAGATATAAATCACCACATGCAACACTAAGAAGAAGTTTAATAGCTCACATGTCCATTTAAAGAGTTTCCATTTAAGTATCATTGGATATCAAGATTAAATGAATGTCCTGTAATCGTTCCATCTGGGTTTCATGAATCTGCTCTGGATGACGTCACTGTTGATCAGCGTCAGTGTGTGTCTGTGTGTGTCTGTGTGGGGGACAGTGCGTGACGTCAGGGTGTGTGTTCGGAGGACCGAGGCCTCGGAGAGATGCCGGCTGAAGGGAGACGGATTCCTGCGAGCCGACGTGGACGCTCTGCTGCTCCTGGGGAGGAACGGGGAGGAGTTGCTCACCTGGCCATACAGGTACCTGAGACGCTTCGGACGGGACAAGGTGAGACACACACAGAGCCATGGAGACAGAGTCAACCAGAGACACACGGACACTGACCCCCCCCCCTCCCCCTCTAGTCCACCTTCTCCTTCGAGGCCGGCCGGCGGTGTGACTCCGGCGAGGGCAGCTTTGAGTTTGAGACCCAACGAGGTAACTTCCTGTTCCAGGAGGTAGAGTCCGCCATCAACCGGCAGCGGATCTCCTTCCCTCAGAGACAGACGTCCTATCAGACAGGTCCTGAGACCCCTGAGGACCTGCCGCTGGTCCCAAACAGGACGCAACTCCGGGGCCATGTCCCACAATCCACTGCTGCTCAGGTGGGCTCACAGCGTATCTCGCCACGCTTTCAAAGTACTATTGCAATATTTTGAATCAAAGATGATTTATTGATTTTGGAAATAAAGTAAGTATGAGTTGATTACTTTTAAAACATGCGGAAAGACATGCTTTCAGGAAGTTTTAATAGTTTTTACTTTTTAAATGTTATATCCTTGGCTGATAATAAACGATCAATTGCAATAAATATCCTTGTTTTCTGTGTGCAGGAGGTTGATGGCGTCTACAGCATGGTGAGCCAAACTCCTCCCATACAGAAGAGTCATCACCGAGAAAAGGATAGCTCCTCCCCTTCACATCAGAAACCACAGCAGCGCCTCCAGGTCGGCACTATTCCAGACTATATATATATATATATTAATGAATGGTGTCGTGCAGACTGTGTGCCGCGCAGGGTAACGTTAGACGAAGTAGCCTTAGCAGCTAGCTTAGCATAGCAGCGGGGTTCTGTTCTGACTGCGGCTGGCGGCCGTTTTGTTTCCGCCGTCAACTTCCAGTTTACTTCTGTTTTTAAGTTCTAAGGCTTTTGACCTGATTGGTTCCGTCTCTTCTGTCTTCAGACCCGTCTGGAGCCCCCGGTGGAAAAAATGCTGACGGGTGTGAAGAGTTTGACTCTGGATACCCGCGGCCCCCTGCCCCCTCACAAGAACCAGGTGAAGATGATCTCCAGCCTCCCCCTACCCCACGCCGAGCCGGGCCCCCACCAGACCTACTCCCAGATCAACCTGCCGGGGGACAGCGCCTTGCCCCCCCCAGCTGCCATTCCTGTGACCCCACAGGATCCCGGCTACTCTCTCCCCTTCGACACCATTGGCGCGCTCTTGGTGTCCGACCTGCTGACCTTGGGTCAAAGGGCGGAAACCGGCACCGACCCGCTCTACGACAGCATCGACGAGATGAAGATCAGGAACGTCTTCCCAAGCGGCGACGCCGGGGCAGCTAACAGAAAGCTGGAACATATCTACGACGAGCCCGAGGGCTGCGCCGCCCCCGCCCCCCCTGCTTCCTTGTATGACGACCCGGAGGAGGTGAGGGGAGACGCCTGGAGGGTCATGGGGGCAGAGGCTGACCCCAAAGGTCACGAATACCCGTACAACCCCTGCGTTGACGACTATGCTGTGCCCAAACGCGTCCAGAGGGCCCCGCCTGCGGCGCACAGCACCAACCAAGAGAAGAAAGACAGGGAGGGAGAGGAAGAGGAGGAGGAGGAGGAGGAGGAGGAGGAGGAGGAGGGGGAAGAGTATTCACCATATACCAACATGATGGTGAAGATTGTGTAGAGGAGATCAGATGCTCCATCTGGTCTTCATTTTCGTCTTTGTCTTCAGCTCGTGTCTCTAGTCCAAATGTCCACATCCCCGTAACCTGAACCAGAGACCAGATGCTCCAGCTGCATTCTCCCTAATGTCCACCAGGGGGCTCCTCTGTGAGAAGATGATACGGACCAAGATGGTTCCACTGAGCATCCGTCAGAGCCTTTATTTAAGTAGCCTGTTGGCATGGTAGCATCATTCTCTGGACTCTGCTCCAGTTTGATGAAGCAAAGACTAGATGTTTACTTCCTGTATTAGTATGAAATGATCACAGCAGTGAAATATATCTTACTCAGCATCACTCACATCAGCTTCAACTCTTTAATGTCAGGTGAGAACACAATGTTTCCGGATGTCGGAGCGCCTTTGAATGCACCACGTGGACTTGGTGGAGCATCAGGCAGCTGTTTGCATGTTTATCAGGCACGTCAACCTGACTCATTCATCGTTATCAATTCCTCTTTTGTTCATTTTAAGAGGATATTTTGTAAAATAAAGAATCATTTGTTGAGAAATACTTCATGGTTGTTAGAATGAATCTGACCTCAGATCGGCAGTGAGCTGCTTCATCCAGTAGAGAGCAGCAGGAGTTTATCGTTCATGTAGCAAATAGGAGGGAACAAAGGAATCGTCTTCATTATCAACAGCTCTTTGACTTTTTATCTAATTTTGATTTCAAAATGAGAAATAAAATGTTATTCTTTGAATATGTTTCCCCTGATTTTGTGAAAAACTGATAAATATACATTTCAATATGTTGTGTCCTAAGAAGTCCTCCAGCAGTCTAGGCCTATAGCAGCTTAACTAAGGCTAGGCTAACCTGAGCCAGCCCTAAAGAGGTATCTGACCCCAGACTGAAGTGGAAGGCCTCCTGTGACGAGGTGTGTTATCATGTGACCCAGACAGGCGTCTTGGAATGTGTCAAGAGGGACAAGTGAAGGCATTTTGGTCATTTTTCAAAAAATAGGTTATTTATTCTTTTTGTGCGGCCCGGTACCGGTCTGCGGTCCGATGGTTGGGAACCACTGACTTAAAGGATTGGTTCCACGAGACAAACCGCTTGGACGGAGACACACAGTCAAGCAATTCCCTCCTGAAACTTAGCACGTGGATCTTCTGCTGGTGTGACTTTTAGTGGAGGTCATGATTCAGGCTGTGACCTTCCCTCTTCAGGGTTGGTGTGGTGGTCTCAGCTGGTCTCTGGTGCTCAAGCCCTCCACATCAAGCACAGCGCTGGAGACGCTGCAGGCTGCTGTGTGACTGTGATGCTGCCCGACACTTCAGACCGTGCAACCAGCTACACACACACACACACACACACACACACACACACACTGACATGCCCCCCCCAGGGACTTGGCGCACTACAAAGGCGTCCCAGCATGCATCTCTCTGTTCGCTTTACAACACGCTCAGCTGGAAACAAAAAGAGCATCATTGAGTGTGTGTCTGTGTGTGTGTGTGTGTGTGTGTGTGTGTGTGTGTGTACTCGCTGGCCTGGAAGCTGAACTCTCTCCTCATGATACTAAGCACCAGAGAGATGAGAGAGAGCTTCTACGTGTCCTCATTCCTCCTCCCAGCCGAAAGCAGCACAGTGATGTCGATAAGAAGCTTCCACTGACAGGCTAAAGCTAAAAGATGGATTTTAAACTAATAAACAAACGCTAAAAGACGAAAGTTGACAAAGAGACCCTAACATACGGGAGCTAATAGAAGGAGGCTAACATACAGAAGCTAACGGACCCAAGCTAACAGACAGATGCTATAGATGAAACATTTCATTTTTCTAAATATACAATTGTTACCTCAAAATATCAAATGTTAGCACCATCATGACATTTAGCATATTCATTCATTCATATAACGTAACCTTGTTCCTGCCAGATGAACTGAGGGGATTTTAAGAATGTTAATGACCACAGGTGTGTCATCTTGGAACTGAAATCACATGACCTGTCAAGCTGACGTAAAGGTGTAGAATCGTTTTCATAAGCCCCGCCTCCTCCATGTGTAACCGTAGTGTGTGTTAGTGATGAGATAAATCTGAGCAGAGAGAATGGGGGAGGGGGGGAGCGGTGTGACAGCCCTGTTTCCTCGGCAACCAAAGTAAAGATGTGGGGCTGCATCCCTGTCCCCGTGGCAACGGCATGCTGGCAGCAGAGTGAGGACAGTGATTTAAAAACAGAAAACCCCACAGAGGAAGAAGAAGGAGCTCTGATTGGTGTCCTGTCTCTGGACTACAGAGACACATGTTGGTCTGTCTGTCCGACTGTACCTGTCTGTCCTACCGAACCTGTCTGTCCTACCGTACCTGTCTGTCCTACCGAACCTGTCTGTCCTACTGTACCTGTCTGTCCTACCGAACCTGTCTGTCCTACTGTACCTGTCTGTCCTACTGTACCTGTCTGTCCTACCGTACCTGTCTGTCCTACCGAACCTGTCTGTCCTACCGTACCTGTCTGTCCTACCGAACCTGTCTGTCCTACTGTACCTGTCTGTCCTACTGTACCTGTCTGTCCGACTGTACCTGTCTGTCCTACCGAACCTGTCTGTCCTACCGTACCTGTCTGTCCTACCGAACCTGTCTGTCCTACTGTACCTGTCTGTCCTACCGTACCTGTCTGTCCTACCGAACCTGTCTGTCCGACTGTACCTGTCTGTCCTACTGTACCTGTCTGTCCTACCGAACCTGTCTGTCCTACTGTACCTGTCTGTCCTACCGAACCTGTCTGTCCTACTGTACCTGTCAATTCTAATGAACCTGTCTGTCCTACTGAACCTGTCTGTCCTACCGTACCTGTCTGTCCTACTGTACCTGTCTGTCCTACCGTACCTGTCTGTCCTACCGAACCTGTCTGTCCCACTGAACCTGTCTGTCCTACCGTACCTGTCTGTCCCACTGAACCTGTCTGTCCTACCGAACCTGTCTGTCCTACTGAACCTGTCTGTCCTACCGTACCTGTCTGTCCTACTGAACCTGTCTGTCCCACCGAACCTGTCTGTCCTACTGAACCTGTCTGTCCTACCGTACCTGTCTGTCCTACCGTACCTGTCTATCCTACTGAACCTGTCTGTCCCACCGAACCTGTCTGTCCTACCGTACCTGTCTGTCCTACCGTACCTGTCTATCCTACTGAACCTGTCTGTCCCACCGAACCTGTCTGTCCTACTGAACCTGTCTGTCCTACCGTACCTGTCTGTCCTACCGAACCTGTCTGTCCCACTGAACCTGTCTGTCCTACCGTACCTGTCTGTCCTACTGAACCTGTCTGTCCCACCGAACCTGTCTGTCCTACCGTACCTGTCTGTCCTACTGAACCTGTCTGTCCCAGTTGAAACCTGAAATAAACTGTTGACTCTCTGATGTTGAACACCCTCATGATCACTCATTGACCCTCAGGATCCTCTGCTGATGAAGACCATGTGACATGATGGAACGCTCCAGAACATGTGGATCTTGAAGTCAGATTCATGGAGTTTATGTTTAATAGATGATTGTATTGAACTCATTCATGATTAAATATTTTAAAACATCAATAAATAATCGGATCTGGATACAAACAGAAATAATTGATTAAAAATGAATATTTCATTTTAATATGACATTCACAGTGTGGCGGAATGTGAGCGTGCTGCCACGAGCACTTCATTAATTCACCGGAGAAGGGGGGGGGGGTTGTGCACGCGCTCTACTGGCCGCACGCCTCATCTCTTGCGAGCCGAGAGCACGCGGGCGCGAGCGTCAGCTTCCAAGGACGCACCGCGGGCACGAGAGCTTCAGGTCGTCTGAAAGTCCGCGAGCATCAACGGGCAGAGAGCGGGAGGCGGGCACGAGCTTTACAGGTCGACCTGATCAATCGATAAATCCCATTTATTGATTTTCTCTTTGTGTTGAGTGAAGCGGCGCGTGAATCAACAACAGCTCATCACCACAGAAAAAGACACCCCGGGACACGGTGACGTCAATTTATTCAGCGAGAGGACACGAGACAGAGAAGCCAACCGGAACGGGACATGTGACGGTACCGGGCCGTTACCGGGAGCAGCGGGAGGAATCCCCGGTAAACACATCTCAGGCGGGGACAATCAACAGGAGAGGCTCGGTACCGGAGAGCTGGTTCCATTAGGAGCAACAGTGAGTGAGATGTATCTTCATCATCATCATCATCATCATTCATATTCATGGCTTATTTATTAGTCGCTCGTCATCACCTTTAATAAATGAAATAAATAATCAAAATAAATGAGGATTGTTGTTCACGATGTGTTTGTCCTCCTCTTCTGCTGTGGATTAAATGTCAGATTATATTTTCTGTTGCGTAACTGTCAAAGAAGATTAAACCATGAGAAATTCAAATATCAACGTTAGATAAGAGTTACGGTTTCTGGAAATCACTAAAGTCACAATACTACGTAAAGGAATAAAGTTGTTTTAAGACCCAATCAGATTGCAGGATCAGACAGTGGCGTGCAATCAGAAAACAGGTTGTGGGCGTGGCTTCACCTTGTTGCCTCACAAAAACATGATTGACGTCTGATAATTTGAGGTTGAAGCGATGTGATTCGCTCACTGGTGAATATTTCATTTTCACCTTTGGCAGTTTGCTGTCTTCTGATTGGTCGGAGAGTGTGACTTTCCAGTTTGTTGGGCCTCAGCGTTGTATCAAGGGGACGTTGTCATGGTGACGTCTTGTCGGTCCATATTGTTTCCTGCCCTGATTGGCAGGTGTCAATGGTCTTATTATGTTAGTGATAGTTTGTCTCGTCCTGTATTTCTTCTCCTCCATGTTTTAACCAGCATCATGACTCCTGTGGTTCATCAGCTACAGACGTCCTATGAGGCCTCAGCTCGTATCGCTGAAGCTTGTGTTGCTATGCTAATGTTAGCATAAGTGTTGCAGGCTTAGCGTCCACCAATACGAGCTTACTGCTTATTTTAGTATTAGCATCGCAAATAGCATCAAGTTCAAAGCCCTGTGCTCCTCTTCCTCCCCAGTGGAGCTGCGCGGCGTGCTCCTCCTCGCCGTGCTGCAGTGCTGCTCCTTGGCGCTCGGCGGCTGCGAGCCGCGGCCGGTGAACATCGGCGCCGTGCTGAGCCAGAAGCGCTACGAGCAGGTCTTCAAGGAGGCGGTGAGCTCGGCCAACGCGCTCTACGGGAAGGACAAGTTCAGGATGAACGGCATCTCCGTCACACACAAGGCCAACGCCATCCAGATGGCCCTCTCCGTCTGTGAGGACCTGATCTCCAACCAGGTGAGACACGTGGGACGAGGACGGAGAGGGACAGTGGACGTCAGATTATCAGTGCTGTGCTCTGGAGATATAATCCTTCCAGAGGAGAGATGTGGGATTATGCACACACACACGCACACACACACACACACTGACACACACACACACACAGACACATTCATGTACACACACACACACACACACACACACACACACATACGCACACACACACACACACACAGACACACACACTGACACACACACACACACACACACTGACACACACACACACACAGACACATTCATGTACACACACACACACACACACACACACACACACACACACACACACGCACACACACACACACAGACACACACACACACGCACACACACACACTGACACACACACACACACTGACACATGCATACAAACAAGTGTGTTTAGTGAAGGCGGTTTCTCTACATATGTGATATAGAAATGAATTAATATTTATATTCATCAAATATAAAACGTAAAATATATTGGTTCTTTGGTTTGTAAAAAAGTGTAAATTGTGAGAAATTAAATCAAAATGACAAAAATGTTTTGGTTTGTTGGCTTTAACTCAACGTGTTGAGATGACTTTGCTTAACACACCATCATTAGTTCCAGTGAGTTGGAGTAAAGGTGGATGTTCCTCTGCAGGTGTACGCCATCCTGGTCAGCCATCCTCCTCAGTCCAACGACCACTTGACCCCGACCCCCGTCTCCTACACCGCCGGCTTCTACCGGATCCCCGTGGTGGGCCTGACCACCCGGATGTCCATCTACTCAGACAAGGTAACCCCACCGCATCTCTTCATCCTATGACGAGGCCAGCAGGGTGTCACATGTCACATGTCCAGCTGCATCGTGGTGTTCCTCAGGGCTCCATCTTTAGTCCCCTCATGTTCTCCACTGAGGGGCTTCCCTCAAAACCAGCTCTCAGTCCACTCGGGCATTTCAGCATCGTTTGAGATGATCTGCCTCCGCTAATGTATATCACATGACCCTTAAAGTACACTGGGGATGGCGGTGTGAGGGACAGGAGGTAGTGAGCGTGGGCGTGGTCACTTCCAAACGGATCTGTTTCCTTCATCTCCTTTATCTCTTTCCTCTCCTCCTTCTCTTCCCTCTCTTTCCTCTCCTTAACCTCGTGGTTAGAGAGGGTGTGTTGGAACCCGTGTTGAAGTGTCCCTGAACAAGACACCGACCCCTACCTGCTCCCTGGGGGCCTTTACAGTTAAATCAGTTAAAAACACTTTTAGATAAAAGCATCAGCTAAATGACGTTTAATAATAATTATATGTGTGTATCTACAAAGAGACTTGTGTAGAATACTATGTTCTGAAACGGAATTAAATAACTAAATAACTATTTATAATTATTATTTACCATTAAATAATTGAGCGTTGTCAGTGCCAGAATGTCCCAGAATACCTCAGAATATAACTATCATGACATCCTGGCCCCCTTGTTAACCGATGAAATATTCATGTGTTCATCGGTTGGACTTTGATTCCCACACCGGGGGCAGATTGACTTCACCAAGGCTTCATGGAGACCAACCAGTCTCCATCAGAGGGACCAGCCACAAACACATAGAGGGTTAGAATTATTCACGATGAGAATCAGCCGTCCCAATACCAGCCTCCACAGGTTTGACTGGGAGCGGACTGATTCTCTTAATTAGCTATATGCTAACAGTTAGCACTTCCTCCACCACATTAGAAGAGAATATTACGTTTTAAGAGGCAGGTAGAAGAACATTTCACAATAACTAGTAGAAAGTCTCCCTCTATAAATATTTCCTTTTCTTTGACTACCTGCTCTGGTTGTTTGATGAGATGATGAATAATGAAATGGTGAAGTCAGAGCTTCATGAGTTAGTTAGCATTCTGTGTAGTGACCAGCAGGGGGCGACTCCTCTGCTCCCATAGACGTCTATGAGGAAATGACTCTACTTCTGTGTAGTGACCAGCAGGGGGCGACTCCTCTGCTCCCATAGACGTCTATGAGGAAATGACTCTACTTCTGTGTAGTGACCAGCAGGGGGCGACTCCTCTGCTCCCATAGACGTCTATGAGGAAATGACTCTACTTCTGTGTAGTGACCAGCAGGGGGCGACTCCTCTGCTCCCATAGACGTCTATGAGGAAATGACTCTACTTCTGTGTAGTGACCAGCAGGGGGCGACTCCTCTGCTCCCATAGACGTCTATGAGGAAATGACTCTACTTCTGTGTAGTGACCAGCAGGGGGCGACTCCTCTGCTCCCATAGACGTCTATGAGGAAATGACTCTACTTCTGTGTAGTGACCAGCAGGGGGCGACTCCTCTGCTCCCATAGACGTCTATGAGGAAATGACTCTACTTCTGTGTAGTGACCAGCAGGGGGCGACTCCTCTGCTCCCATAGACGTCTATGAGGAAATGACTCTACTTCTGTGTAGTGACCAGCAGGGGGCGACTCCTCTGCTCCCATAGACGTCTATGAGGAAATGACTCTACTTCTCTCTTGATTTATTCCCTCAGTAAACATTGTAAACATGAGTTTATGGTCTCAGTCTCTAGTTTCAAGTCTTCTTCAATGCAGCATGATGTTCATTTAGTGAATGATGGTCCATTTAGAGTCAAACAGACCATAAAGAGGGGATGCTTTAGGGCGGGGCTACATGCTGATTGACAGGTCTCTAACAGACCATAAAGCAGGGGATGCTTTAGGGTGTATACAGCTCTTCATCTATCAGTCCAGACGTGGTCACTTCCTGTTTACTTGTTGCTAAAGACCTTCTCCTCCCTCCTCAGAGCATCCACCTGTCCTTCCTGAGGACCGTGCCCCCCTACTCCCACCAGGCCCATGTGTGGTTCGACCTGATGAGGGAGTTCAGGTGGAACCACATCATCCTCATCGTCAGCGACGACCACGAAGGACGAGCCGCCCAGAAGAGGCTGGAGACGCTGCTGGAGGAGCGCGAAACCAAGGTTGGCTCTACGCACACCGACACACACAACAACATATATAACACACAGGCTCACACATGGCAGTCATGTGTGAGCCTGTGTGTTGTGTGCTTTATTCTAATTGTTGGGTTGTTGCATGACAACGAACTGTCTGTGTCTGTATGTGTGCGTCATCACTTCACTCCTCCATCATGAGTTTCATTTCCATAAATTTCTTTTAATCATTTTGTCTTTGTACGGCTTTATTAACGCAAAAACAGTAAAGTTGTGTTGGTATTTTTTGTATCTTGGGAAATTAACCAGAGCAGAGATATCTTTGGTTCAAAGTGACACCCCCCCCCCCCCCACTCAACTTTGCAGAGTTGAGGCTCCGTTAAAGGAAGAGGAGCCATTGAGCTAATCCCAGATCAGAAGATCTCTTCTCATGTTGGGGTTAGCTTGTTAGCATCAGGTTAGCAACAACATTTTTCAGTTCCTCCACCATCACAACATTATCAATGGATCTCTCCTTGTCTCTAAGGCTGAGTTCAGACTACCTCAGAAGGCAGATCACTGAACTGCCCCAAAGATGGTGACTACCGCTAACTGCAACCTGAACTCAGCCTTTCTGGTTCTGACTTTCCGGTTCTGTGTTGTCCCTGATCTCAAGACAACATTGAAGAGGTCAGCAAAGACATCCCAACAATCCTCCAGAGCCTTCAGCAAGTCAGGAGGTATCTTATCTCCTGACTTCTCTTGGAGTCATGGAGCTGGACTTCCTTGAGACCATCAGAAAAGTCTGTCTCAGTAGTCTCGTTTCAGACCTCCACCCAGAGACTCCAAAAGGGTCTTGTACATCTCATAAGGGCGACCTTCTCATTCGCGTCTCTGCCCCTCTCCATCAGTTTGGTTCCAGAACCTTATCTTTGCACCCACCTATATCTAGAACCTAGAGAGGAGATGTTGCTCCTCCCCAGGGGTCACAGGTTGGTAGGTCCATGTTCCTTGGGCTGAGAACCAGCTCATTTGGCTTCCAGAGTGGTGCAACTCGGCGTGCACCGGCAAGCCAAAATCACAGGTGAGCTCCTCCTCCTGGTCTGGCTTCAGACGAAGGCCTTTGTTTCCCTCCTCTACCACGATATGTTGTCCAGAGAAACTTTTCAGGGTGACCTGCCCCACATAATCGATTTCTGTTAAAAGGGATTCGCTTGGTCTTGGTGGACTTTGAGTTTATTCTCTTTTTTATTACATTTTGAAAACACATTAAATGTAGAGCTCTGTCGATCTCTATCATCTCTCTCTCCGTTGCTCTATCCCGATCCTTTTCTCTCTACTTTTATATATCTCTCCATGTCTCTATCAGTCTCTATTATTCTCTGTCTCTCTCTGTCTCTTGAGTTTCTCTCAGACCTTCACTTCCCTCTCTCTACACTCAGCTGCTTACCTGCTCCACTGTCAGAACACCTGTCTGTCCTCGACTCGGCGGACAGGTTCCCGTGGATGTCAAAAAGTCAGTAAAGTTAATAAAAGTACTAGTACTTAGTACCAATTTACTATCTAAAACTAAAATGTTAGAATCCAAATGTTTGAGTCTGATTATTTAAGTCTGAATATTCAAATCTGAATGTTTGAGATTGAACGTCCGACTGCATGAATCTGAATGTTTTAATCTGAATCTTTAAATAGCTGTGAGCGCTTTACGTTGGGGGAAGTAAAACGAGTTCAGAGACGGTTTAGAAAAGGGAACTAAGTGACTTCCTGTCTCCCGACGGAGCCTCGTGTGCCTCATGAATCTTGCAGGAGAAACATGAATATTACAGCACATTAGTAAAAGTTTGTTGAATTGAACCCACGCCTTTCTGAATTAAGCGTTCCTGTGATTCATAATGAAACAATGAGGCTGCTGTACGGAGACACTGGGTCGTCTCACCTCACTGAGTGGAGGGGGGGGGAGGGGGGGGGGGTTCATGGGAAGTGGACCTCGTCATGAGGGCGTCTCTCATTGGTGTCCTGATGTTTTGGAGACTTGAATTCGTCACAATCTTGTTTTTTATCAACAGACCTGTCAATCACTGTGTAGCCCCACCCTAAAGATTCACCTGCTTGATGGTCTATTGAGGCCTGTCAATCACTGTGTGGCCCCGCCCTAAAGATTCACCTGCTTACTGATCTATTAGAGACCTGTCAATCACTGTGTGGCCCCGCCCTAAAGATTCACCTGCTTACTGATCTATTAGAGACCTGTCAATCACTGTGTGGCCCCGCCCTAAAGTATTCCATTCTTAATGGTCTATTAGAGATCTGTCAATCACTGTGTAGCCCCGCCCTAAAGATTCACCTGCTTAATGGTCTATTGAGGCCTGTCAATCACTGTGGCCCCGCCCTAAAGATTCACCTGCTTACTGATCTATTAGAGACCTGTCAATCACTGTGTGGCCCCGCCCTAAAGTATCCCATGCTTAATGTTCTATTAGAGACCTATCAATCACTGTGTAGCCCCTCCCTAAAGATTCACCTGCTTAATGGTCTATTGAGACCTGTTAATCACTGTGTGGCCCTGTCACTGGTGTACTTAATATGTACTAGTACAACATCCAAACACTGACATTTACCGCATGGACTAACGGAACGTCGCGGCAGGAGGAGGGAGCCAATAGAGCTTACGAAGAGGGGATAGAGGTGAGGTATGAGTAACAACAGCATGAAGGTACTGAAGGTGGAGAGACAGTCATGTTTAACAAGACAGCAGGATGGGAGGCTGATCTTTGCATTGTTCTTATTGGATAGAAGAGACCAACATCTGATGTCTGGATTGACAACTCCCATCAATGACAGCTGGTCATGTTCCTCTCCAGAAGCTACAGCTTCTTGTTCTGCTGTTTTCTGGCACAGAGTCACATGACCATGATCAATTTCCTCTGGAGACGTCGCTGTGATCAAACACACCTTTTGGTTCTTTGTTCTCTGCCGCCTCTAAAAATAAGTTCTCAGCAGTATTTTTATCTCAATGAATAAAAATAATTGATTCATCTCTTATTGTTAAAGACATTCTGTTTTGGGTCAATAACAAAAAACATAATTTTAGATCAGATCAACAATATGATCACATCTGATTCACAGACAGACAGGCAAGCAGGTAGACCGGACCACAAGTGGACAGACAGGTGGACAGACAGGTGGACCCGGTGTAGAGTCCTGTGTTGATGCTTCTCTCATCCCTTCTGACTGCTATGTTCTGTCTTCATATTCTCTCTGTGCACATTACCATCAGACTAAAAACAGGAACTATGAAAACCTCGACCAACACAGCTATGACTTCAGGAGAACACCCAAGGTATAAACTTGCATGGTCAGCTGATGCACGCCGCCCAACCAATGAGCTTGCTCGGCAGTAGCAGCACGGCCCCACCCCCCGACCCAGAGATAGACTCTTATCCTGGTGGCTCGTCTGTTCTCCACCATCTCTTTACGTTCTTTTGATTTATCATAACTCCTGCACACCGGGGATGGGTTCGCCCTCGCAGGCGAGACGCCCCCCCATGTGACACGTTGCATGCAGCCAGGCTGAGGCTTGGTTCTGTATGCAGACCCGAGGAGCCGCGCCCACCAGGATCATCTGCAACATCACACCTCCTTTTCTTTTCCTGTCTCCTGTCTCCTGTACCCGCCACTCTCCTCCTCCTCCTCCTCCTCCTCTCCTCTTAAACTCTTTCTTTATGGTTTGCGGTTTCATCAGCGCTCTCTAACATGCACGTCCCTGGTTGGTTGGTTGGGAGCGCTTCAATTTGCATGTGCCACCACACCATGCACAACTCTTTGCCCCTCCTTCTTTGTAGTCAAGCTTCAACTTTCAATTTTCTTTCAGTTAAGCGGCAGAAAACATACTGGTCCCGCCTCCTGTGGGGCGGGGGGGAGAGGAAGCATGGTCGAGGCCTGGGTCATGGGGGATTTCTGATGGTTCACAGCTAATAATGTGTGTCCTGAGATGTGTGCCGTGGTGTTTTGTTCTGACTCTCAACATCCCACCATGTGACCTGTCGCGCTGCCACCTGTTGCCCTGCGTGACGGCCCCTCCAGGCAGAGAAGGTGCTGCTGTTCAGCCCGGACACCAACCTGACGGCCCTGCTGCTGGAGGCCAAAGACCTGGAGGCCCGAGTCATCATCCTCTCTGCCAGGTCTGTATATCAAAACCTATTGGGTAGTTTCCATGGTGATCTGGGTGTTAGCTACCAGATTATTTGGCGTTTGCTATGCTGTTGTTGTATGGTTGCATAGCTAATTACTCCAACGTTTTTGCTAAGGGTGATGGTCTTATGGATCAATATCAGCATAACCCGATTGAGCACAGTATATGTAGCCTGCAGCAGGAGATGTCGGCTTTCTGGGTCAAAAGGAATTTATTGTTTCAGTGAACAACATTTAAGCCCCGTTTGAAGTGGATCATCAGAGAAACTTGCAACCTAAGAAAGACTGTTTGCAAATGTTATCATGTGCTATCAAGAACATTGGTGGTTGCTAAGTGAAGAGAGTCTAGAGCAGGGGGGTCATTTCAGGGTCGGGCCAGATGCTGCCCACTTCCACCGAACGTGGGCCACTGACGATCGGTACAGCTGATGGGGGGGAAGTGCGCGCTGACGGCCCGACCGGCGAATGGCTGACAGGGGGGGTGGCGCTGCCAATCCGACCGGCGAATGGTACGGCTGTCACCCGGCGTACGCACTCCGCGAGTTTGACATATGTGGTCGACAGAGTTTCAGTTGTCACTGAACTGTTACCATGGCCTTACCAAAAGAGGAGCGTGGGCGGGGTTACCACCTTTTTAGAACTTGTGTTGGTTGTTCGAGTAATTGTTTCTTTGCTTCTGCTGACTATCTGGGTGTTGCTGGCGGTGGTAATTGGAGTGTCTGCTTTCCCCTTGTCAGGGTATTTCTAAGATTTTGTCAGGGTGTTGCTAACTGATTGTCAAGGTATGGCTTTGCTTTCGTTGGGTGGTGAGATGGTTTTGTCGGGTTTCCAGGTGCTCAAAGGGTGTTCCTAGCTGGTTCCCTGGGTGTTGCTAGGATTTTGTCAGGGTGTCTGGGAGTTATTATTTGGTTACTGGTGTGTTTCCAGGTGATGTCTGGGGTTTCTAAGTGGGTATCGGTGGTTACTGGGCTTAGACTGAAGGTCTAAGTAGGGCAGCACGGTATGGCCAAAAATCCCTATCACGGTATTAACAAACATTCTGATGGTATCCAGGTAAATCACGGTATTGCTTTTTCAAGTAAACACATTAATTCATTGACCCTAACTTGCTCGCAACTGGCCGGCGAGTTAGCTTGTTAGTGTGTTAGCTCGTTAGCGTGTTAGCTTGTTGTGGCTGCAAACAGCCTACCCGAACAGCTGTCCGCCGCCCAAAAACCCCTCCAAACAGACACAGCTCCTCTCTTGGGCAAGAGTTGTGTTGGTGCATCTCTGATCTCTGGTTGCTCCTCCTGTGTCGTTCTTTTCTGTGTTTTCATGTAGCAGCAGAGTTACTTCTTGTTGTGAGTTGTACCCAGCATGCAGTTCGGCGGGGACATTTATTATAAATGTACAATTATTAGTATTACAAAATGTTTATGTGTCAAAAGCTGTTTTCTTGTGGTGTTTTACCCTGTAAAGAGAGTTTGTTGTGGGTTATTCATTGTTGTTATAAAGTTATAACCACGACTCACTCTCAACACACCGCAGGGTGATCTGTGATGACGTGTGAAAATAAAACCTGCCGCCTGCCAAAGAGCAACTTCAGTTGTTAGGGCGTAACACACCGGTATGAACGGTATGTGAGAATGTCACACAGTAAGCCGATCTTATACCCTTTGAACCGGTATACCGTGCAGCCCTAGGGATATTGTTGTTAGTGGTGGTCAGGATGTTGCTGGGGGTTGCTGTTATTTAGGGTGATGCAGGGTGGTTACCAGTATGTTGTTTGTGGTTGTCCCGGTATCATTGGTGGTTGACAGGGTGTTGTTAGATGGTTAATGGGGTGTCAGGCTGTAGCTAGGTGGTTTCTGGGGTGTGGTTGGCAGTTATCGGTGTGTGGTTGGTGTTTTCATGGTGTTTCCACGCGCTCATCAAGCAGTTACCAATGGCGGTGTGGATCTATCTGCCCTGTGTGTGTTCGCAGTGAGGATGAAGCTGCCGCTGTGTACAAAGCAGCCCGTCAGCTCAACATGACCGGCTCCGGCTACGTCTGGCTGGTGGGAGAAAGAGAGATGACCGGGAAGGCTCTAAGTGAAGCTCCAGATGGTACACCGCCTGAGCCTCCTCTTCCTCACCTCTCTTCTTCCTCTCTGCCTGTGCCTCTCGGCCCTGATTCCATCCAACAATCGTTTCAATCTTGCAAAAGTCGTGACCTTTATTCCCAAAAGTCCAGTTAGTAGTGGTGGCAATTGTCTAAGAGGGTTTCACAGTCGGATAAACGCCCACTGAGACAAATACACCACAGGGACGACTTCACAAGTGTCGGGATATTGAAAACTCAAAGACAGCGAGTGCAGCCGAGCAGCCATGGTACACACTGCTCTCGACAGATATCACTATTAGCATGCCATCCTGTGGTGGTTTCCATGGCGACCGGGTTTCTAGACGTTTGAGCAATTGCTAGTGAAGCTGGTTTTGTCACCACTGTCGGCATGGTGCTGAACACACACATCCGATGCACACACACACACACACTAACACACGTAGGACCTACAGTTGTCATCAAAAACAGTTGACTTCTATATTATAGTATAATAATATATTTAATAAACAAAGTATTTTTCTTTGAGAAATGTATATATATATATATATATATATATTTTAATAGAAATAAACAAACATTAGGCAGACTGTTCTCTTCAGTGAATTGCACCAAAAATGGCTTTTGTTCATTTATTGAAAATATGAAAAACAGCCAAAATGATTTCAGTCAGGAGTCAGGAAGTCGGGTCATGTGATGGTAAGACACGCCTCAGCGAAGGGAGCGCCATTCAGCCCATCGGTCTAACAGCCAAACACCAGGACCTGATACCAAACAGTCGCCACGGCGATGAGGCGATCGGATGGAAACATGGCCGCCCTCTCTCTCTCTCTCTCTCTCTCTCTCTCTCTCTCTCTCTCTCTCTCTCTCTCGCTCTCTCTCTCTCTCTCTCTCTCTCTCTCTGTCTGTCCGCCAATGCTTGCAGGTCTCTGATGAAGGACCTCCTCCTCATCACAGTCAGTTAGCTCTTGAGCGTCCCGGTGTGTTTTCTCTCTCTGGTTTCTTCTATCCGGTTGAACGTTTAAACATTCTGCTGTGGCGGCTACGGCGTGTTTAAAGGTTCTAACCGCTCTTTTCTTTGTTCTGGCTCATTGTAACAGTTTGGCTTTAAATGTGTCTAACATCTTTTTGTTTGTTTCATTTTCTATAGTGTGTGTCGTCCGCCCGCCCGTCTGCCCGTTCTCTCAGTACACTATAACACTGGGGAGGGGGCTTTATTTAGCTTTAATAGGGTGGGGGGGGGTTGATAAACAGCTAGTGTTGCTATGGTTACCGTGATGTGTGTCTGAACAAACACTGGTAAGATGCCGCCGCTGCTTTTTGTTTCCTGCTTGATGCTCTTTGCCCTTTTACAATTGGGCGATGGAGGCCCTGCCCACTGCAACACGTGGTCCCCGCCCCACAAGGGCGAGGGGGCGGGGGCTATTGAATCAGCTCATTACCCAGCCGGCCGGAGAACGCCTTAAACAGGCTACGGACGAAAGAAACAGCTCCTCAAAGAACCAGCTCTCCTTGAAGATCCATCTTTTCATGAGGAGCTGGTTCCTTATGAACAAACGGACTTGTTGAGGACCCTTGTGTCACATGACCCATGCACTCAAACACCGGCAGCCGTGCATAAGATCCTAAATTCCTGACTTCCCGTGAGCTGGTGGCAGAAGTGGCTGCTGGGTAATCCCCCCCCCCGCTCCATCGACCCTTTGTTCTCAGAACATGGTCCTCACCAGCTGCTGCACTCTTAAGCGTGATGTGTGGCGTTCATACACGGACTTAAGAGTGGAGCATGGCTGAGCTCTGAAAATACCCCTGAGCCATTTTGTCTGTGGGAACTTTGGGGTTTCTCTTCAGGGAACATGGTTCAGATAGAGCCCTCACTCCTCCTCCTCACTCCTCCTCCTCCTCCTCCTCCTCTCTGACCTCTTCCAGGCTCTCAAGTGGACGTCCACTCGCCTGGTTGCACAGCTCAGGGCCGCGTCACGTAGATAAAGGTGACGAGACGTGACAGAATGGTCCGGAGGGATTCCACCACGCGGACCTCCAGTTCAGATCTTTTAGTTTTCTACTCTGGGTTTGGGGTCACAAGCGAGATATTCCCATGAACAAAAGCACCTTGTCATAATTATAATATTACCGCAGCCACAATCGGACAACTTTAGAAATCGATTGTCATCTGACAACAGAAACATCTGGAAAAAGTCCTGTAGACCTCCCATAGTCTTCCTTTAGACCTCCTGTAGATCTTCTGTAGACCATCCATAGTCTTCCTTTAGACCTCCTGTAGATCTTCTTTAGACCATCCGTAGTCTTCCTTTAGACCTCCTGTAGATCTTCTGTAGACCTCCCTTAGACCCGCCCCCTTTTCTGATAGACAGCTCCATGAAGAGAAACCAATGAAACAATTCTGTGACATTATGGATTTGAATGCTGTCTTTTCTTCATCAGACACGTGTCACATTATGAGGAATAATAATCAGGGCGACAGTCTTCTAACACTGTTAGCATTAAAAACTTAGCTAAGTATAACGACGCATTAGTTAGCCAGCTGTTTGTTTGCTGAATGCTAACAGTGTTAGCCATCTGTTCACGTTCCCAGTAGTTTGTTATCAAATGCTAACAGAGTTAGCCAGCTGCTGTCAGTCAGATGATGGCAGAAGGAGAACATTTTGGTTGCAGTGACCCGTTTCTGCTGAAGGAAAACACCAAACCAGGTTCATAATGTCGCAGTGAGGCTTCACCTGTCCTCAGACAAACAGCTGAGATTCTCAGAGTGAACTCCCAGCATGCAGTTTGGTGGTACTGAACACTGACCTGACGCCTGAAGCCCCTGAGTGTGTGATTAAATGACACTGAAGTGCTCCCTTAGTTCCATCTGTAAGATTAGTGAAAGATTGAGTTTTCAATTACCTTTGTGAATGGGGGCAGTTCTGCAGGCTGTGTGTGTGGGAGTGTAACTCCTCTCTCTCTGTCTGTGTGTGTGTGTGTGTGTGTGTGTGCGTTGTGTGTGTCTGTGTGCTGCAGGCCTGCTGGGCCTCCAGCTGATTAACGGTAAGAACGAGTCCGCCCACATCGCCGACGCCGTGGCCGTGGTGGCTCAGTCTCTGCAGGAGCTCTTTGAGAAGGAGAACATCACGGAGCCTCCGCGTGGCTGCGTGGGAAATACCAACATCTGGAGGACGGGGCCGCTCTTCAAACGGTAGGTCGTAGGTCAGTCCAGCTAGGGGCGGGGCTTAGGTGTCAATGGCGGCTCCTGCTGATGTTAGCGTGCATGCTACAAAAGCATTAGTTCTATCATTGGAAGGAAAGCAGAGCGACTCGGGACGGGAAGTTTTCTCTCTCTATTTGATTGACAGATGGTTTGACCTGTCACGTGATTGCATTGTGCCCGCCCTTTTCACTTTCCAATGACGCTGACACGGGGCTTGCATCATCAGGCAGTCTATCTGTTGTTATGTGGGTTATGGATTACTAGAATACATAATCACCTGACGGGATGATGGGCTCAAAGTGAGGCTTACAATATACAATACAATATCTAGATATTGATTATATTTATAAAGATACATCTCTTCTATGTGTCACTTAAGCATTAAGGTACTTGAGGCTTCAATAATGTAACAGTTAGGGGGCGTTTATTAGGGTCAACCCTCGAACTGTTACATTATTGAAGATAAAGTTCTGCCTCTTGTTGCTTTAATAACACGTCACCAGCAACATTATAAATAATAAGTACGTATCTGCCTTTCAGCACAAAATAGTTGTAGCCACCAAACGTTGTGTGTCACATGTCATCAGTTTAGAGACAAATAGTCTCCTACGTGCATGTAAACAGCATCGGGTCCCTCACCACCTCATTCATTCACATCATGACTCCACCTTAATGTCCGGTTGTAAAAGCTCACGTTGCCTCATAATGATCATTTGTGGGATTTCTGGCCGAAGCGGTTGTGGTTAATGATTATGTAAATATGTAAATAGTTTCATTAAGAATAGAAGGTCAGAGTCAGGGTTCCTATCCTTAGGGAAGCAGAGACCCTCTGCTGTCCCCTGGGATCAGGATGGAGGCGTCTCCTCCACCTTCAGCTTCACTGGTCTGATGTGGATTCAGCCTCCTGTCACTCCTGTGACCTACTTACATCATCCATTCTGTTGGATCGCTGTGGTTCATGTGTCCAGCATTACATGTGATCTCACAGTAAAACCACTGCCCTCAAGCTGTCATCCTGTCACTCTCCCATTGGCTCTCCAGAGTGCTTATGTCATCCAAGTACCCCGACGGTCTGACTGGACGGATCGAGTTCAACGATGACGGCGACCGGCGATTTGCCACCTACAGCATCTTGAACTACCAGCAGAAACCAGGTCGCCTTGTCCAGGTCGGAGTCTTCAACGGCTCTCAGGTGCAGTACCCATGGTTACACACACCTGGAAACAGTCTCTAGTCTCCAAAGTCTCCTGCCTCTTAAATATTGATGTACTGATGAAGTATTGATGATGTTGTTCAATCAGCTTGTTGAGCTGAGACCCACAACAACATTACAACCTGTGTGTGTGTGTGTGTGTGTGTGTGTTCAGGTTGTGATGAACCCTCAGAGGAAGATCATCTGGCCTGGAGGAGAGACAGAGAAGCCAGTCGGATACCAGATGTCAACTAAACTGAAGGTACTAATACATTACTGGTACTGATACTACTACTCTACTGGTACTCATACTACTACTGTTACTCAAACTAGTACACGACCAGTACTCATACTACTACACTACTGGTACTCATAGTACTACACTACTGGTACTCATACTACTACACTACTAGTACTCATAGTATTACACTACTGTTACTCATACTACTACACTACTGGTACTCAAACAAGTACACTACTAGTGTATTACTCATACTACTAAACTACCGGTACTCATACTACTACACTACTGGTACTCATAGTACTACACTACTGTTACTCATACTACTACACTACTGGTACTCATAGTACTACACTACTGTTACTCATACTACTACACTACTGGTACTCATAGTACTACACTACTGGTACTCATAGTACTACACTACTGTTACTCATACTACTACACTACTGGTACTCATAGTACTACACTACTGGTACTCATAGTACTACACTACTGTTACTCATACTACTACACTACTGGTACTCATAGTACTACACTACTGTTACTCATACTACTACACTACTGGTACTCATAGTACTACACTACTGTTACTCATACTACTACACTACTGGTACTCATAGTACTACACTACTGTTACTCATACTACTACACTACTGGTACTCATAGTACTACACTACTGTTACTCATACTACTACACTACTGGTACTCATAGTACTACACTACTGTTACTCATACTACTACACTACTGTTGTACAGATAGTGACGATCCATCAGGAGCCCTTTGTGTACGTGAAGCCTACAAAGACTGACGGAACGTGTAAAGAAGAGTTCACCGTCAACGGAGTCCTGATCAAGAAGGTGATCTGCACCGGGCCCAACGGCACCACACCAGGTACTTATGATGAGGAAGCTCTGAAGCTGCTTTTGGTCATTCCAAGGATGTAATCCCACTGGTACGTGCACACCACTGACCCTGTAGGTGTGTGTCTGTGTCCCCAGGTCAGCCCATAGTCCCTCAGTGTTGCTATGGTTTCTGCATCGACTTGCTCATCAAGCTGGCGATGAGCATGAACTTCACTTATGAGGTTCACCTGGTGGCTGATGGGAAATTTGGCACGCAGGAGCGCGTAAGTGTGTGTGAGTGTGAGACACAATCCTTCGGTGGTCCAGCTACTGACAGACGTTTGTTGTCGTGGTACAAGCTGTGGTCATGTGACCTGTTTATTGATTCTGCAGCAGCTCATCACTGAGGCTTGTTGCCATGGAGACCAGAGCTCCATCCCTTCATATGACCTTGAGGAGGCTTAGAAACCTTAAGTCAGCATCCCTCTCTCTCTCTCCACCTCCTCTCCCTCCATCATCAGCTTCACCTGCTTCATTTCTCTCTTCTTTCTCCATCAACTCCTCCTTCTCCTCCTTCAGCTCTCTTTTTCCTCCTCCTCCTCTTCCTTCATCATTACCTTCACCTCTTCATTCATCTACTTTAACTCCTCCTCCTCCTGCTTTATCTCTTCCATCATCTACTTAACCTCCTTCTTCATGTCCCCGTCCTACTCCATTTCCTTTCTTCTCCTTCACCTCACCCCTCTTTCTTCTTCCTCCTTCATCTCTATGTCATCTCCTCTTTCAGAGATGCTCCTCCTCCTACTAACACTCACCTGTCTCCCACAGGTGAACAACAGTAATAAGAAGGAGTGGAACGGGATGATGGGGGAGCTGTTGGGAGGTCTTGCCGATATGATTGTGGCTCCTCTCACCATCAACAATGAGCGTGCTCAGTACATTGAGTTCTCCAAACCCTTCAAGTATCAGGGACTCACCATCCTGGTGAAGAAGGTCAGCTGACACCCTCTCTCTCCTCTCATTGGTCAGCAGGGTCTGAACACTGTAACAGAACTCATGTCTATTCATCCAGATGTTGTACAACAATGGGTCTAACTTTTTTATCATGCATCATTTTTCACTATATTGTTGTGCTAGGAATTGTCTGTGTGTCTGTTGCCATGGTAACATAGGATGCCCAATGACGTCAAGCCTCATGTGAACAAAAGAGGAATTTGTGAGAATCATGGAGTGGACATTTGAGGTTACAGAACTAGAACTATGTGGCATGAACCCGTCTCTACCGCAATGCATTGTGGAATATTAAAGCGTTCTGTGTTTTCTGATTCAGATCAGATCCGGGTCCCAGGTTAGGACCAGCGTGTGCTGGACTTTATTCATTATTTTCAACAGAGGCTGCTCACGTTTTAAAGTTCAACATAATGTTTAAATCTTCCTAGTATAAACCCCACAATGGGTTGAACAAAAAATAAATATTAAAACATTAACCGGCTGAACCAGTCAGGAGAACAGCTGGTTCATCATAAGCCAGCCTCTGTTGTTGTTAGCTGCTTAAGTGCTAACCTTGACCCCCGGAATCAACTGTCTTCACAGCCTTGGACTGAACTGGTGTGTCTCTGTGTCCTGCAGGAAATCCCTCGCAGCACTCTGGACTCGTTTATGCAGCCGTTCCAGAGCACACTGTGGCTATTAGTCGGTCTGTCGGTCCACGTGGTGGCAGTGATGCTTTACCTATTAGACCGGTTCAGGTAAACACCTGAGGTGTCACACACAATTTAAAAGACAGGAAGGGACAAGAGTCTAACGAAATGAGAAGGGACAAGAATTCAGCTAACGAGACAGGAAGTGACAAGAATTCAGCTAACGAGACAGGAAGTAACAAGAGTTCAGCTAACGAGACAGCAAGGGACAAGAATTCAGCTAACGAGACAGGAAGTGACACGAATTCAGCTAACAAGACAGGAAGTAATAATATATACATATATAAATGAACATGAATAAATGTGTGATGTGTGTTCCTCGGCAGCCCGTTCGGAAGGTTTAAAGTGAATAGTGAAGAAGAAGAAGAAGATGCCCTCACCCTGTCCTCTGCCATGTGGTTTTCATGGGGAGTACTGTTGAACTCTGGGATAGGAGAAGGTTAGTGCTCCTTTGATCCGTTACTTCCTGTCCCGCAATCCTTCCCGCTACACCCCTAACAGCTGTCTGTCTGCCTGTCTATTGGACAGGAGCTCCCAGGAGTTTCTCAGCAAGGATTCTGGGTATGGTGTGGGCAGGTTTTGCTATGATCATCGTAGCGTCCTATACTGCCAATCTGGCAGCCTTCCTTGTGTTGGACCGGCCTGAGGAGCGCATCACTGGCATCAACGACCCCAGGGTGAGTCGCTCTTTGTAACTTACCAACAATGCACTGGTAGCAATCGCTCAATCGTCAGATGAGTCCTGAACCCTGCTGCTGGTTGGGTCAAAGAGACAAAAGAGGAAGAGACAAAAGTCAAGTTAAGGCTCTGCCATACATCAACCATGACTCTGACCATTCCATCCACTTCAGATGTCCTTTTTGTCTTTGATTGTTCAATGTGCTCCATATTACTAACCCAGAATGCACTAGCCTGATTAAAGTTAACCTTTGACCTCTGTTCCCCTCAGCTGCGTAACCCGTCGGATAAGTTCATCTACGCCACAGTGAAGCAGAGCTCAGTAGATATCTACTTCAGACGTCAGGTGGAGCTGAGCACCATGTACCGGCACATGGAGAAGCACAACTACGAGAGCGCTGCCGAGGCCATCCAGGCCGTCAGAGACAAGTAGGCTGCTGATAGTGTCTCATGGGACATCGCGTCTGCGGCTCTGCTCCTAATGCCCCCCTTCTCCCTGCAGTAAGCTTCATGCCTTCATCTGGGACAGCGCTGTGTTGGAGTTCGAGGCGTCGCAGAAGTGCGACCTGGTGACGACAGGAGAGCTTTTCTTTCGCTCCGGATTTGGGATTGGAATGAGAAAAGACAGTCCGTGGAAACAGAACGTTTCTCTGGCTATTCTCAGGTAAAGAGCAAAGGTTCCAATTTGATACCCCTCTGTGTCCCCTCTGATACCCAACTGTGTCCCTACTGATACCCCACTGTATCCCCACTGATACCCCACTGTGTCCCCTCTGATACCCCACTGTGTCCCCTCTGATACCCCACTGTGTCCCCTCTGATACCTGACTGTGTGTGAATGGGTGAATGATGTCATGTAGTGTCAAAGCACTTTGAGTGGTCACAAGACTAGAAAAGCGCTGTACAAGTCCATTTACCATTTCTGATACCCAAATCTGTCCTCACTTTCCCCACTGATACCCCTCTTAGATTATATATATATGTATATGTACACAGTTGTGCTCATACGTTTACATACCCTGGCAGAATTAATGATTTCTTGGCCATTTTTCAGAGAATATGAATGATAACACAAAAACATATCTTTCACTCATGGTTAGTAGTTGGGTGAAACCATTTATTATCGAACAATTGTGTTTACTCTTTTTAAATCCTAATGACAACAAAAACTACCCAAATGAACCTGATCAAAAGTTGACATACCCCAGTTCTTAATATTGTGTGTTGCCCCCTTTAACATCAATGACAGCTTGAAGTCTTTTGTGGTAGTTGTGGATGAGGCTCTTTACTTTCTCTTATGGTAAAGCTGCCCATTCATCTCCAGTTCCTGTAAATTCTTGGGCTGTCTTGCATGAACTGTACATCTGAGATCTCCCCAGAGTGGCTCAATGATATTGAGGTCGGTAGACTCTAGAACCTTCACGTTATTCCCCTGTAGCCATCGACAGGTCGACTTGGCCTTGTGTTTTGGGTCGTTGTCATGTTGTAACGTCCAAGTACGTCCCATGCCCAGCTGCCGGGCTGAAGAGTCCAGTATTTTCTGATAACATGCTGCATTTATCCTGACCACGTTTCCTGTGCCTTTGTAGCTCACACATCCCAAAAACAGCAGCGATCCTCCTCCATGTTTCACAGTAGCAACGGTGTACCTTCACCACAGGCCTTGTTGACTCCTCTCCAAATGTAACGTTTCTGGTTGTGGTCTCATCACTCCAAATGACCCAGGTTTTGAGGCTTGTCTCTGTGCTGTTTGGATTATTGTAAGCTGGATACTTTGTGGAGTTTACATAATAATGGCTTTTTTCTGGCGACTCAATCATGCAGCCCATTTTATATATATATTCATACTGCACCATCTTGTCATTAAATTCATTTGCGTTTTGGGTCACAGCTCGTCAAACATTTGAGAAGCACTGGTTTAAACGACCCCCCCTCCCACTCCCCGGAGGTCTCCACCCCCTTGGGACTAAGACTGATCTATTGCCCCATTGGTGTCTCCACAGTTCCCATGAGAACGGCTTCATGGAGGATCTAGACAAGACGTGGGTTCGATACCAGGAGTGTGACTCAAGGAGCAATGCCCCCGCTACACTTACCTTTGAGAACATGGCAGGTAGGAAGTCGGGCCGGTGTGAGACGGGTACCCGTCTCACCTGCGTGGGCATTAAGCATCTTCCTGCCTGTCTGCCCCATCAGGTGTGTTCATGCTGGTTGCCGGGGGCATCGTGGCCGGGATCTTCCTCATCTTCATCGAGATCGCTTACAAACGCCACAAAGACGCCCGCAGGAAACAGATGCAACTCGCCTTCGCCGCTGTGAACGTGTGGAGGAAGAACTTGCAGGTACTCTACTGTATTCTGCTCTATTGTACTCTAGTCTACTCTACTTTATTCTACTCTATTGGACTCCCATCTACTCTATTTGTTCTACTGTGTTCTACATTGCACTCTTTTCAATGTTATTATACTCTATTCTACTTTTCCCTACTCTTTATACTCTACTGTACTTGATTGTACTTCTACTTTACTCTATTGTTTTACTCTGCCACTACTTTGTTTGCTAATTTTTTCTCAATACACACCAGTAGTATAGGTACAGGTGTGTAGCCACAGAACCCGGTTTACGTTGTAGGCTTCCGATGTGTTCAGGGCTCCCGTGGATACATATAAATAAAGATAACATGTGACCCTCATTAATATTCATGAGACAGCTGATCTAATGTTTGTTAAACGACTCAGAAATTCATTTCTGTGTCTCTCATTAAACTTTGATGTGTTCTGTTGCTGTTTGATTTGAGATTAGCAGAGAAGACACCCATGGTGGTATTGTAGTTTCTTTAAATGTGGTATTGTAGTTTCTTTAAATGTGGTATGGTAGATTTTTACGGTGGTATTGTAGTTTCTTTAAATGTGGTATTGTAAAGTTTTAAGGTGGTATTGTAGTTTCTTTTAATGTGGTAGTGTGGAGTTTTAAGGTGGTATTGTTATAAGGAATTGTGTATTGTGGATCAGCTGTGGATCAGGGCATCGTCCATCTCATCTCATCTTCAATCGCTTATCCGAGGTCGGGTCGCGGGGGCAACAGCTCCAGCAGGGGACTCCAAACTTCCCTTTCCTGGGCCACATCAATCAGCTCTGACTGGGGGATCCCAAGGCGTTCCCAGGCCAGTGCAGAGATATAATCTCTCCACCTAGTCCTGGGTCTCCCCCGGGGCCTCTTCCCAGCTGGACGTGCCTGGAACACCTCCCAAGGGAGGTGTCCAGGGGGCATCCTTACCTGATGCCCAAACCACCTCAACTGGCTCCTTTCAACGCAAAGGAGCAGCGGTTCTACTCCGAGCTCCTCGCAAGTGGCTGAGCGTCTCACCCTTCTATCTCTAAGGGAGACGCGAGCCACTCTCTTCAGGAAACCCATTTCGGCCACTTGTACCCGTGACCTAGTTCTTTCGGTCATGACCCATCCTTCATGACCATAGGTGAGGGTAGGAATGAAGATTGACCGGTAGATCGAGAGCTTTGCCTTTCGGCTGAGCTCTCTTTTCGTCACAACGCTGCGGTAAAGCGAGTGCAATATCGCCCCCACTGCTCTGATTCTCTGGCCAAGCTCACACTCCATCTTCCCCTCACTCGTGAACAAGACCAAGAGGTACTTGAACTTCTTCACTTGGGGTAAGGCCATCCCCCACCGGAAACAACTCCGACATACTGCCGAGCACCCGAACACAGCTCTCGCAAGTAAGGACCCCCTCACCCCGTACTCCCGCAGCACCGCCCACATTTTCTCTCGGGGGACCCGGTCATACGCCTTCTCCAAATCCACAAAACACATGTAGACTGAATGAGCATACTCCCAGGCCCCCTCCAAGATTCGAAAGAGTAAAGCCAATACTTGGTTCAACTATCGGGCGAACCCTCCTTTCCAGCACCTTGGAGTAGACTTTACCAGGGAGGCTGAGTAGTGTGATACCCCTGTAATTGGCACACACTCTCTGGTCCCCCTTTTTGAAGAGAGGTACCACCATCCCGGTCTGCCACTCTTTTGGCACTGTCCCAGACTTCCACGCAATGTTGAAAAGGCGTGTCATCCAAGACAACCCCCCAACACCCATGGCTTTTATCATCTCTGGACGAATCTCATCAATCCTCGGGGCTTTGCCACTGCGGAGTTGTTTGACTACCTCAGTGACCTCCACCAGGCAAATTGACGAAAATCCCTCCTCCGCCTCCAGCTCCGCCTTTACCAAAGAGGGTGTAGTAATTGGATTAAGGAGTTCCTCAAAGTGTTCCTTCCACCGGCCGATAACCTCCACAGTTGCTCAGTGTGCTTACTATACACAGTTTGAATGGTTCCCCATTTCCCCCTTCTGAAGTGCCGGATGGTCTTCCTGAAGCACTTTGGTGCTGACCGAAAGTCCTTCTCCATAGTTACTCCGAACTCCTCCCACACTCACTGCTTTGCCTCCATCACGGCAGAGGCTGCTGTCGGTACACTGCAGCTGCCTCCAGAGACCCACTAGATATAATAACCTGGAAGGCCTCCTTCTTCAGTCGGACGACTTCCCTGATGCACCTAAGACCTTGAGGCCACAACTCACTGCCACAGCTTCAGCAATGGAAGTTTTGAACATGCACCACTCTGGTTCAAAGTCCCCTACCTCCACAGGAATGTGAGCAAAGCTCCGCCGGAGGTGTGAGTTAAAAATCTGATGATACGATTATAAAATCGATCATTGATCTTTGACCTAGGATGCTCTGGTACCACGTACACTTATGAATATTCTTATGTTTGAACATGGTGTTTGTTATGGACAACCTGTGACTTGCACAGAAGTCAAATTACAAACGGCCGCTGGGGTTCAGATCAGGGAGGCCATTCCTCCCAATCACGCCTCTCCAGTTATCTCCATCGTCGCCCACGTGCGCCCTATTCCACCGGGGTGAGCTCCAATGTAGCAGCACTCAGTCTTGTGACAGTCTCGGACTTGTGAGTATCCCCACACCCGCCTGACGCCTCACTCCATGGGCCTCTCCAGAGTAGAGTAGAGTCAATCCCCTATCCAGGAGTGTGGTTCCAGAGGCGAGGCTGTGCGTAGAGGTAAGCCCCACCAGATCCAACTGATATCCACCTCTTGCACAAGCTCCGGTTCCTTCACCCCCAGAGAGGTTGCGTTCCACGTCCCCAGAGCCAGCATCTGCCGCCCAGGTCTGTTCCGTCTAGACACCCCACTGTCACTGCCACCCTTGTAGCAGTACACCAGACCCCATCAGTTTCCCCCACAGGTGGTGAGCCCATGGGGGTTAGAGTCATGTGATGCCACGTCACTCCTTCGGGCTATGCTCGCTCTCGGGCCCTCCATCTGGGCCTGGCTCCAAATGGGGGCCCCGGGCTTCCTCCGGGCCGGGTAGCTCCTTTCCTCTTCCACTTTTTCATAGGGTCTTTTTGGACCATTCTTAGTGTGGCCCCTCGCCTGAGACCACTTTGCCAAGGGTAACCCTACCAGGAGCAAATGGCTCCCGACAACACAGCCTCATGTCCTCATGTCCTCTCCTCCAGGGATGTGAGAGAAAGACACAAACGCAACCATTCTCTCTGTCTCTCTTTGTCTTTGTCTCCGTCTCTGATCTGTACTCTTTCAGTCAAAGTGATCGGTACTATAACGATTCATGTGATCATTATTCCATCAATCAATACTCGTATCCAGAGTATCCAGTCTGACTTTCCTGATATATATATATAAAACTCTGAAGCAGCTGATTGGCTCAGTAATTAATTATTGATATATTCACTCAGTTGATTGTTTTATTGTTATTGTTACAGCAATACATTAAACCCCATGATCAATAAATACATCAGAATCATATGTGTGTGTGTTTTGCTGTTTATAACCTGTGTGTGTGTGTGTTTCCTCTCTCTGCAGCCGTACCCGACTGACATCACCGGACAGCTCAACCTATCAGATCCCTCCGTCAGCACCGTGGTGTGAGGGGCAGCTACACACAGACACTATGCTACAAACACACACACACACACACTATGCTACGAACACACACACACACACACACACACACACACACACTATGCTACGAACACACACTATGCTACAAACACACACACACAGACACTATGCTACGAACACACACACACACTATGCTACGAACACACACACACACACAGACACTATGCTACGAACACACACACACACACAGACACTATGCTACGAACACACACACACACACACAGACACTATGCTACGAACACACACACACACACAGACACTATGCTACGAACACACACACACACACAATATGCTACGAACACACACACACACACAGACACTATGCTACGAACACACACACAGACACTATGCTACGAACACACACACACACACAGACACTATGCTACGAACACACACACACACACACAGACACTATGCTACGAACACACACACAGACACTATGCTACGAACACACACACACACACACACACTATGCTACGAACACACACACACACACACAGACACTATGCTACGAACACACACTATGCTACACACACACACACAGACACACACACACTATGCTACACACACACACACACACACAATATGCTACGAACACACACACAGACACTATGCTACGAACACACACACACACACACACACTATGCTACGAACACACACACACACACACAGACACTATGCTACGAACACACACTATGCTACACACACACACACAGACACACACACACTATGCTACACACACACACACAGATGGGCGGACTGAGCGTCCTCTGTGACAGGAAGTAGAATCCGATGGCAGCAGGACTTCAGGACGCCATCACACTGTGACTCACACACACACACACACACACACCATCTGTCGTCCTAGACCCACTGCACACACACACACAGACTCACACTATCGCCTTGCTCTGCTTGTAGCCGTCAGCCTCCTCCAACCAGAGGATCTTTTATTTTGAAAGAACTCTTTTACTTCGGTGGGTGTCTTTTGATGTCGTACAGTTTCCTGTCCGTCTCACCGATTGATTGATCCCGCCAATCACGTGAACTCAAGCTCCCGAAGCACTTCGATCACCTGCCGATCGACCGGGAACCTTTTGATCGATCGGACTTATCGATTGATCGGGGAACCCGTCGGTCGCTTGGGGACCGATCACCGACCAGAGAGTGGCAGGTGGGCCGGGCCTCTGGGACAGGAAGTACTTTCTCTGGATGGATTGGCCATTCATGAGGAGTGAAAGTAAATGTTTATAACACAGATATTTCTGCAGATCTGAGGACATTTCACTTATTGATGAAGTATTGACGAGTATTTCTTCTTCACTCAATGATATCCAATGAGTTCACGTTCAAAAGCTCCTCTTGTCTGTTGTGTTATAAACACTTTATTGTGTTTATACTTCTTATAAATGGTAAATACATTATGAATATTGCTAACAAGGAAGTAATATTATAACTTTTATTTATTATTATTTATTCAAGTTCTGAAGGATCAAAATAATGCACATTGATATTAATAAGGTTTAATAAGTGATATTAATAATATTATCAGGACTTTAATATTTATTGACTGTGTTAAAGTATATAAATGAATGAAAACAATTGATGATGTACTACTGACGATCAGTAGTAGAGACCGTTAAATAATCATAATAGTACATTTTATTTATAACGCACTCTTTGTCAAAAGGTCTCAGAGTGTGACAATTATTGTAACATTAAAATTAAAAAAAACGTTTTTTTAAATTATTCACTTTGAAAATGATTTTTTTCAGTTATTCTGATTTTAATAACAACTTTTGTTTTGAAGTTACACCTTTGTTTAGTTGCATTTGATCAAACCAAATACATATTCTAATATTATTGTTACGTTTTTTCTCATTTTATTTATTAATTTAAATGATTTACTGGTATCAGATTATTCGAAGTATATGTATCTATTTAATTTAGTTCATTGTTTTTTAATAACAATAATGAGAAATCAGAATATTACATTTAGAAAATACTCCCTGAACCAGAGGCTCCGCCCACCGTCCCCAGACAACCCCAGTGCATTATGGGACGTGTATTCTCTGCTCCACCTCCACCCAAGCGTGATGGGACACGAAGTCTCTGCTGAAGACGTCGACCTCTATGACCTCCTCTCATTTCTCTGACCTTTAGACATGAATGGGGTTTTATTTTTTTATCTTACAAATAGGGAAACGAAGCGCCGCCTCCTGCGTGAAGGTCGTGTGTTTGTTTGAGCCGCCCTGCAGAGTCCGAGTCTCTTTAAACTACGTCACCTTTCCTCCGTCAGAACCACTACAACCACAGTTACACTGTGATGTAGAAGAAAAACCCCAAACATATATATCTCAAATGAAAAAGGTTAAGGCTCAGATAGCATCTAAAGCTAACAGGCTAGTGGTTTGTTAGCGATATTTGAACAACAGTTATAATTAGACGCTGATGTTCATGTAGCAGCTAACGCTAACAATCTCGTTGAATTTTGAAATTGACAAAGGGACACACAGGTAATTTTGGTGGCTTACTAGTGTACCGCCTAAAGCTAACAGTGGTTTGAATTGTCGTGTAGCTAAACCCAGCTAACGCTAATCCCAACGAGAGCTACAACCAGGTGTAGTGGCTAACAGCTAATGATGAGCAGCAGTATTACTATACGTTACACATCTAATGCTAAAGCTAAGGCAGCTATCATTGCTAAATCAAGCTAAGTGTAAGTCAATGAGACAATTGTTCATGATTTTTAAAGGTACGTTTTCTTGAAATTGAAAATTGAAATTGTATTTTGTCATATTATCATTCAATAATAATATTAATTAATATGCCATGATAAATATACATTCCATGGAAGAGAGGTTTTATTTTGTTTTATTTTAAATTGAATATGTCCTGTGAACAAGGTTTAATAAAGACTTGGACTATACTCTGCTGGTCGGTTCAGGTGAGACCGACACGATGAATATTGAATATTGATTTTGATGTGTGTATTGATCGGTCAGTTCTCGTCATGTTTCACACAGCCAGCTGCACGGGGAGTCGACCAGTAATCAATACGTATTATATTCCACCCAGGAACATTATTTATTTTATTATTATTATTTATTACTTTCAAGTCACTCTGTCTCACTATACGTTACATTATGGATTTATGTGCTTTAGTGGGAATTTATATGATTATTTGTTCATTGACAACACTGACCTTCAGGTTTGAAAAAAAACAGGATGTTTTACTCTGAAAGGTTGATTGCTGATAATCCAAATAAACTTCAGTTATGATGATCAATAAACAAAAGTGACAACAATAAACTGAGAACTGATCCAAACGCTAAAATATAAATATAATGTAGCATTAAATATATATTCAAATATGTGCCAATAACAGTTGCAGTGTTGATAATGTCATCATTTGCTGTTTTTTTTAAGATTAAATACAGATTAAATTATAAATATTTTAGTTGGATTTGATCAAACCTTTAAATGTTGAAAGTTTATTAGCTGATACGATAATAGAGTCAAAGAGTCACATCATGCCGTGATGTTGTTTCTATTTCCTGTTTTTTCATTTCTTTTGGACGTCGACACGGATTGAACTTGTTGTTTGGAGAGTTGAACAGATGATGATGATGATGATGATGATGTTTGTATTAATCTATAACCTCTTGTGAACTGTCTCTAACTGTAGAGGAAGACCTTTGACCTTTGACATGAACTGTTTGTTTACCTCCCCACGCTGTGAAGACAATAGGTCCTAAATATTATTATCAATAATATATGTGGTGTAGCTAAACCTGGAGAACTGTAAAGTTTGTGTACAGCACTCCATGAAAACTACAAGTTTACAGTAATAAATGGACATTTACTTCAGTTTCAATTGTCTCTGTCACTTTTTACCAGAATATTCAACATTTTATTATAAGTCCAGTTTAAGGTCTTCAGTGTGTTAGCGTTCAGTCTGAAGAGGTGACTCTTTAGTTTTAGTTTCTAGTCCAGTGTTTTGCTCTCAGTGAGGAACAAGCAGCTTGATGTTGGGATGGAGGGTTTCACCAGGTCCTGGATGGAGACTGGACCTCATCCATTCACAGCATGCTACGTGAGAACCAGGGCTTTGAACTGGATGAGGCAGCCACTGGTGACCAGTGAAGAGAGGAGGAGTGTGGGAGAATTTAGGTTGAAGACCAGTTGCTCTGCTGCAGAGGTGGAATGGAGCAGGGAGACCTGCCAGGAGACAGTTACAATAGTCCAGGAGATGACAAGAGCCTGGATCAGTACCTGCGCCTCCTTCTGAGTGAGAAGGGGTCGTGTTCTCCTGATGTTGTAGAGCGTGGACCTACAGTCGCTGTGATGTTGGCAGTCAGGTGTCACATCGAGGTTCCTATCAGTCATGTACATATTCATCCATATGGATATAGATCTATAATCATATGGATGAATATACACACCTTATATATTCTTCCTGTAGGAGCTGTAGACCTCCTGGAGGACCCTGGGAACCTTTCCGGACATTAAAGCCTGATGATGACTTTCACAGCTGTCTCCTTGTGTGTGTCTGTGTGTGTGTGTGTGTGTGTGTGTGTGTGGGGGGGGGGGGGTGGTGGGTGTCAGTCAGGTTAAACCGATCTAGAGCAGCAATAGAACCGGAGCTACTTCACAATAAAAGCTCATGTCAGCCCGTCTTTGCAGTTCAGAAGTGTTTGGTCTAGATTAGGCCACTAAAACCATTTGGCTACTTGTCCCATGCTACGTCTCCGCGGTAAACACCGACTTCATCCTGATGTACGAAGCAGACATGGAGCTCACTTCTTCTGCACTAGCAGTGCTTTTTACACTTTAGGTTCTTCTGCTGTAAGATGGAATTCCTGCGAGGACAATAACAGAATTTGAGTGATCTCAACATTTCTTCCGTGTTTATTGACTTGAATGTACAAACTCATAGCTGAGCTTGGATTAACAGCTCAGGAACAGCTAGAACCCGGGTTTGATGCTTTTACTTTGAAGGGCGGGACCGGATGTTGGGTCTCACCGCGGAGGTCTCGTGCCTTTGTGCAGCAGCGCGAGCGGCTCAGCGGTAAAAGTCCCATCAAAAGGTACTTGTTAGATTCCGGTTCAAGGTGGTTTCTGTCGCGTTGATCCGGTCACGGTCTCTGGAGCGAAACGGACCCCGCAGACCGGGTCGCGATGCCCGGGCTCAGCGGACTAGTTCTCCTGGGTCTCTGCCTGAACCTCCAGCCGTGCCGGACTCTCCCCACCCGGTCCCTCGCAGACCCGCTGGCGGACTACGACCGGCTGGACATGGAGCTGGGGGGGCAGGGGGGGCAGGGGGGACGTAACGGGTCCAGCGGGGCGGGGGGCTGCGGGCCGTGCGAACCGGACCTGTGCCCTGAGACCCGGGGCTGCAGGGCCGGCATCGTGCGGGACTCGTGCGGCTGCTGTCCGGAGTGCGCCAACCTGGAGGGTCAGAGCTGCGACCCGGGGGACCGGGCCGTTTCTTACGGGATGTGCGGGACCGGGATGCGGTGTCAGGTGGACCCACGGTCCACAGAAGGAGGGGAGGAGGAGGAGGAGAAGGAGGAGGAGGGGGAGGCCGTGTGTGTGTGTAAGGAGCAGAAGGTGGTGTGTGCCACGGATGGAGTCACGTACATGAACATGTGTCAGTTCAGAGAGGCCACGTTCTCCAGACCGGACCTCAAGACCAGGGGGAGGGGGCCCTGCAAGACCGGTAGGACAGCTGTCTGTGTCTGTACTTCTGTCTGTACCTCCACCTGAAACCTCCACCTGTAACCTCTCCACCTGCAACCTCTACACCTGTAACCTCTCCACCTGTAACCTCTCCACCTGCAACCTCCACCTGTGACCTCTCCACCTGAAACCTCCACCTGAAACCTCCACCTGTAACCTCCACCTGTAACCTCTACACCTGCAACCTCCACCTGTAACCTCTACACCTGAAACCTCCACCTGAAACCTCCACCTGTAACCTCTCCACCTGTAACCTCTACACCTGAAACCTCCACCTGAAACCTCTCCACCTGCAACCTCTCCACCTGTAACCTCTCCACCTGCAACCTCCACCTGTGACCTCTCCACCTGAAACCTCCACCTGTAACCTCTACACCTGAAACCTCCACCTGTAACCTCCACCTGTAACCTCTACACCTGTGACCTCTCCACCTGAAACCTCCACCTGAAACCTCCACCTGCAACCTCCACCTGTAACCTCTACACCTGAAACCTCCACCTGTAACCTCTCCACCTGCAACCTCTACACCTGTAACCTCTCCACCTGAAACCTCCACCTGTAACTTCTCCACCTGTAACCTCTCCACCTGTAACCTCCACCTGTGACCTCTCCACCTGTAACCTCCACCTGTGACCTCTGTTACCTGTAGAGCAGATTGTCCTAACTGAAGACTGTCCATCAGTCCCCATCATTAAGGTGCCCCCCCTGAGCCAGGTGAACGGGACAGGCAGGAGCCTGGTGTTCCTCTGTGAGGTCTTTGCGTTCCCCATGGCGCTGGTGGAGTGGAGGAAGGAGGGCCGGGACGTTGTCCTGCCTGGAGACGACCCTCACATCTCAGTCCAGGTGAGCAGCGCTCGGAGACGCTCGAGACATCGAGCAAACCTTTGGTCTCATCACTCGTCTGTCTCTCTGTCTCCCAGTCAAGGGGGGGTCCCCTAAAGTTCGAGGTCTCCAGTTGGCTGCAAATTGAGGGGGCGGGGCTAGAAGACGCAGGGACATATCGCTGCGTCGCCCGCAACAATGTGGGATCGGTGTCGGCCTCCGCTGTACTGGGAGTACTGGGAGAAGGTGAGACAGCGAGACATTCCCCGTCTCACTCTACAAATGTATACTTCATAAAACTACGACTGCATCTCCTTGTCTGTCCCTGTCTGTCTCTCAGAGGAGCTGTCTTCCTACCTGGCCAATAGCGTGTCAGAGATGAAGCAGGTGATGGACGAACACAACTTCCACTAAGCGCTGTGTGATGTCACCGCCTGTCACATGACTTCGTCCATCAGAGACACTAAAGACAATCTGCTTCAGGACATCTTTGGTTTATTATTATTATTATCTTAGTGAATTCCTCTGTGACGTCACAGAGAATCAGAAACATGTCAAATAAATGTTAAAATTACAATGTGGTCACTGTCTGTCTCTCTGTGTCCTGTCTGTCTCTGTCTCTCTGTGTCCTGTCTGTCTCTCTGTGTCCTGTCTGTCTCTGTGTCTCTGTGTCCTGTCTGTCTCTGTCTCTCTGTGTCCTGTCTGTCTCTCTGTGTCCTGTCTGTCTCTGTCTCTCTGTGTCCTGTCTGTCTCTGTGTCTCTGTGTCCTGTCTGTCTCTCTGTGTCTCCACAACAAACACAAGAGAACAAATTCAAACCACAATGAAAAACACATTTCACAAGATGTTTATTTATAGTGTGTGTGGGCACTAAATATATATATATGGGGGGGGGGGGGCAGACTCACAGGCCCCCCCTTGATGTCTTAATGTGAGGCTCTAGAGGCCTCATGGCACCGTGCTGCAGACCAGCTGAGGTTCTATTGATCTTCTGTGATCATATATCTTGAATTTTTCGTGTTGACGTTGAAAAACATTCACCTTTTTCTTTAAATATCCATAAAGTTTCACTTTCATGTTTCTTGTTCTTGTGAGTTTGTTTCCTCATGGTTGAAATGTACTTATTGATCAGCTACATGACACGTGATGAATGGAATGTAAAATCTTTCACTGCAAAGTAAAGCCTGGTTGAACCTTTTTTGCATTGAATCCTACTGAATCAAAGTGAAGCATCCACCAGCCACACTGGCTTAGATCTTTAGATCTTTACTAAGAAAAGGGATCACATGACTCCTGTATTTACTTCTCTGCACTGGCTTAAAATCAACAATAGAATTTAAGGTTCTTCTCCTCACCTACAAGGAACCTGCTGGTGAGGCACCGTCTTCTCTACCTGATGGAGGTTCTACCTGATGGAGGATCTACCTGATGGAGGTTCTACCTGATGGAGGATCCACCTGATGGAGGTTCTACCTGATGGAGGTTCATTCAGCCTTCTGCTCTCAATATTTGAATGATTTCTGTCGTAGTTGTTCATTTTGTACACATGAGTCCTTCCATCCCAGCAGAGGGATCCTCTCGGTCTTTTTCTCATTGGGGCGAGACACGTTAGCGTGTTATAAATACTCTACCGTAGGATCCATTGACTCTGACATTGGGAGGAGCAGAACACTGCTGCACATTAACCAAGGACCTGGGGAAAGGTTCTGCACCTTTAAATGTATTTTCATCTTAAATTGCTACCACACGGCGTACGACGAAGGCTCGTGGTACTTGAGGCTCGTGGTACTTGAGGCTCGTGGTACGTGAGGCTCGTGGTACTTGAGGCTCGTGGTACTTGAGGCTCGTAGTACGTGAGGCTCGTGGTACGTGAGGCTCGTGGTACTTGAGGCTCGTAGTACTTGAGGCTCGTGGTACGTGAGGCTCGTGGTACTTGAGGCTCGTGGTACTTGAGGCTCGTAGTACTTGAGGCTCGTGGTACGTGAGGCTCGTGGTACTTGAGGCTCGTAGTACTTGAGGCTCGTGGTACTTGAGGCTCGCGGTACTTGAGGCTCGTAGTACTCAGCCGGTCACAGTACGGTGATAAGATATTTCCAGTTTGCAGTGGTTACAAATACATCAGGCTCATAGTACTTCATGCTCGTAGTACTCTAGTGTCGCCTGAGGTACTATGAGCTTAAATCACCACTGAAAGCGCCACGCAGCATCGATGCAGCTACAAACCACCAGTGGGGAGAGACTTGGGCCGACTACGGACAAACTGTGGACAAACCAACGAAGAAGAGTGATGGGTCCCTGCGATCAGGACATCATTGTGTGTATAAATATATAAAAAGGGCCAAATATCGATATTTCGGTGTGTTTCGGTGCGCGGGCGCAGTTCCTCCTCCCCGCCACCAGGAGGCGCTGAGCAGCTCACACGTGACCAGGCGGTCTGTTGACATGTAGCCCCGCTAGCTAGCTTTAGCTCGTGCTAAGCGGTAAGATGACCTCAAACAAACCATTTAGATGAACGTTTACATTATTGAAGCAGACAGAGACATTAACCATGAAGTCGGTCTAAAGAGTAGAGATTAGTCGAAGCACGAGCCGCGCGAGGCTTCCGTTCAGCCCCCGAGGACTCGAGGGGCTTCTGGCCGCCAGCCGGCTGCTGTCGCCCCGCTGGACTGTCGCGCTTCAGTCGGGCTGACGTCACACGGACCGGCGTAAACATTTACAGTAGTTTTTAAGTAATTAAATGTGTTGTTACTTTAATCTGAAGCAGGCTGTTTAAGTCAAAGGGCACGTGGTGTTGATCATGGTCAAACAGCACAGAGCCCGCAGGTACCGACCGCCTCACCGCTCACATTCTGTCTGGACGATTGACGCGTCACAATTTGATCACTTTATCCTCCTCTCAGGTGTTTCTCATCTGCTGCGGGGAACAGTGTGTCGTTGGTTCGAATCCCAGTCGTGCCTGTTTACAGGAGACACCTCCAGACCCAGCGGGTCAACGGTTCTGCAACCACAGAAGAAGAGAGAGGAGAACCGGGACCTGATGGAGGTCCGGGAGAGATGAAGAGGGCAAGACTGGACGGGTTAGTGTGATGTTAAAATCGATGTCTCTTAATATTGATCCATTGGCTCCATATGGACTGGGCCCCGTTCCTCGTACGTGGTTCACTGAGTAAACGGATCATTTTCAGGATGAGATGATCCGGCTCTTCGGTTCCCTGAAGCAGGTTTGTCTAAATCACCATAGCAACACACCTGCAGGTTCACCTGAGCTGATGGATTAGTTCACCGCTCTCTTCCTCAATGATGAAGGAGCGACAGTTTTATAGGGCGAGTTCTATGACATCACAAAGACTCGTTATGACATCACTTCCTATACGTCCTATATGGACCGTACATCATCATCATCATCATCATCATCATCATCTCCTGCTCGTCTTCCTTTAAGTTTATTTTCCGTTCGGTTAAAGAAATCCTTGTTTGGTGATCGACTCTTCGATCGATTTTGCTGACGACATCTTTTGAGTGTGGATCCGCCTTCAGGGAACCGAGAGCCTGATGTCAATCATCTGGTTAATTTGAGCTGGATCATGGGACATGTGATCGACTTAGCTGATAATCAAAAGTTGGTTCATAGAGCTCAGTTAGGAGGTCACTGTCCTGGTCGAGGTCAGAAGGTCAGAGGGCCAAGCAGGATGGAGTTAGAGACGCACCCGACACCATCCAACCTTCACGCTTTGTTCCTCCTGTCACATTAATGTCAGGAGACACACGCTGGATGTGATTGGATCTTGTGTTGTGGGGGGGGGACCTGCTCCTCCTCTACCTGTTTGGGGCCAATAGAAATCTTTCCTTTTCTGTCTTAGAAGGGTTATAAAAGCTGATGTTCCTCCTGATGTTGGTCAGTTGTTCTTCTGGCCTGTGGGCCTGCTGCCACTGACCTTTGACCTGACAAATAAATCTACCAGAACCAGACAAGTCGTTTGGCTGAATTCTTCCAGACGTCCCCAACCGGGCTTCACATTTCATCACGTTCCTTCCATGGATTCGTTGCTTCTTTCTTTCTTTCATCACGTACGAGGAACAGGGACCAGGTCTGTTGTTGTTGTTGTTGTTGATTGTCGTCGTGAACAACCTCAAAGTTTGGCCTGTTTCCTCAGAACCGAAGAGGCGGCAGCACTGACCAATAGAGAAAAGGTCTCAGGGTCATGTGACCAACCAGGAAGTCAGAGTAGCTCCACTGCAGGTACAAGTCCTTTATGAAAATCATCAATTACCCATGCTCCATAGCAAGTGTGTGTGTGTGTGTGTATTCAGATGCCCTGAGGTCCAGACCTTCTCCAGACCAGAAGGTAGAAGAACCCGGTGATGACAGCAGAGCAGCTGAGGTGATGAACACTGTGACATCATCTCAGGTGGTGACATCACTCATGGATTCAGTCTAATACTTCCTGTGTGTGTGTGTGTGTCAGCTGCAGGCTGTGAGGTCACTAAAGGTCACCATCCAGCAGAGCAGTGAGAGCAGAGAGTTTGTGCAGACACACCGGACCGCTGCACTGCACTGTCATGTGTGTCTGCTCACCTGCCGCTCTCCACAGGTGAGACACACCTCAGCACCACAAAGCACAACCTGCATATGGATAGAGGTTCAGTGTGTGTGTGTGTGTGTGTGTGTGTGTGTGTGTCAGCTGTTTCAGGAACACATGATGGGATCTGAACACCTGAGAAAACTGAAGGCGATGACACACTCCATCTGCCTCCACACACAGACACTGCACAACAGGTACACACACACACACACACACACAGACGCACACTGGACATGTTTGATTGGTGCACCTTTGTCATAAGGGGGCGTCGGCCTGAGGCGCAGCGCTGGTGTGACACATGTCAGACTCCGTTCAGTGATGACATCATCCTCCATCGGAGGACCAAACAACACAAGGTAGGAACCAATCACAGCCAGGCGTGGCTGTGATGTCACCAGGGCTCCTTTGCTTGCTAAAAGGCTTTTATTCTGAAGTGTCCCGTGCGTGTCTCCAGATGTGTAAGCAGCTGTGTCGGCCCTTCTGTCCCGTGTGTAAGCGTCACTTCAGGACCCCCAGGAAGTTTGTGGAGCACATGAAGTCCTCAGAGCACAAGGAGCAGGTACTAGTACCTCATGGGTACTGTAGTACTGGTAGTAGTACCACAGGTCAGAGGTGGGTTTGATTCGCCGTTCCTTTGCTCCCAGGTGCACCTGGAGGAGGCTCAGGAGGAGGAGCTGATCACTGTGGATGCCGTCGGCTGCTTCGAGGAGGAGGAGGAGAAGAAGGTGGAGGTGGATGAGGAGGAGGAGGAAGAGGAGGCAGCGGTAGCTGATGAAGAAGATGATGATGATGTTGTAGGAGAAGAAAAAAAAGGAGACCAAGAGACCAAAGGCACAAATCCTGCTGAGGTGAGAACCTTCAAACCTCCCCTTCAAGCCTGAGACACAGTGAGTGACCTGTGTGTGTGTGTGTGTGTGTGTGTGTGTGTTACAGGGGGAAGTCTCTGTGGGACACGACCCCATCACCTCGCGTGGTATGTGGATGTGGTTACTATGGTAACGGTCCTGTACCTTTGTAAGTGTGTGTTAACGTGTTCATTATCTTTCTTCATGTCGCTACAGGAAGTCGTTTTGTTTTTCCTGTTTCTGGTTTTTTGTGCCGACTTTGTAACAAATTCTTCTACAACGAGACGACAGCTCGACAAACGCACTGCAGGACACACACACACTGCCTCGAGCTGCAGGTAACACACACACACACACACACACACACTGCCTCGAGCTGCAGGTAACACACACACACAGTAACACACACACACACACACACTGCCTCGAGCTGCAGGTAACACACACACACACAAACACACACACTGCCTCGAGCTGCAGGTAACACACACACACAGTAACACACACACACACACACACTGCCTCGAGCTGCAGGTAACACACACACACACACACACTGCCTCGAGCTGCAGGTAACACACACACACACACACACTGCCTCGAGCTGCAGGTAACACACACACACAGTAACACACACAGACACACTAACAGGTGTTTTGTGTTTCAGAGACAGGGAGTGCTGGACTCCTGAGAGGCTCACCTTGTTACCCACAATGCATCGAGCCTGAAGAGTCTCCTGTTCCCATGGCGACGCACTGTGTCCTGCTGTTGGTGTTGGATGATCAACAGAATATTATAAACTGTGTTTCATTGTTTGATGTTCGACTAAAGATGGAAGTGTGTTGATCACATGTCACAGCTTTGAATAAAATGAGAGCAACAATCAAACAATATAAACGAGTTTCATGGTGAGAGAAACCACTGCAGATGTTCCGGGATGGGTCCTCGTGCGGAGGGGGGGGGGGGACGCGCTGCGATCTGCCCCCGTCAAGTTAGATCCGAGTCCCTCTCGGTCCACGTGGCACGCAGATCCCTCCGCGTCCGCAGGCGGCGCTGGTGCCGCTCAGCATTCTGGGATCGGAGGCGTCGCAGCATCCTCGCCACCAGCGCCGGACCGGGGGACTCTTTCTTCATCTGACCGCTGCGAAGTGCCTTAGAGACCGCGGAGGGAGACATGGGCCACGGAGACGTGATGAGCCGGGCGGAGGACGCAGCGGACCAGGTGAGCTCCTGCGCCCGGGAAGCGCGCACTGTGAGCCGGCCGCATGCCGCTGTCACGTCCCTCCTGGTTCCATATCACACACCCACTGCGCCATGACGAGACCTCACTGCCACGTAGGAAGAAATGCATTAACGAAAATACATCAACCCCAAACTATAACAAAATAAAAAGTCCCGTTCGGCTTCACCCTACAACACACGGTGTTTCTCGTCAGTGATGAAGCGAGACACCTGAATTAGATCCTTCACACGTCTAAACAATCAGAAGGTACACTTCATGTGTAAGAACACGTGTAGATCCTCTTCAAGAGGAGGCTGCCTTTGACGTCACGAACCATCTGACAATAATATGTGAGGTTTCACAGTTATTGAGGGTATAAAGTTCAGTGAAGGGCTCACGTTGTGTTTGTCAATCATCCGAGAGCCCCATGTGTGGTGTTGTGGGTGGTGGGGTGGTTTGTGGGGGGACCACCACCCACAACACCACACATGCCTACTACACAACACTTTGTTGTGTAGTAGGCATGTGTTGTTGTGGGGTTGTTTGTGGGTCTGTGGGTGGCGCACAGTCACCAGAATCAAGGTTTAAATGAAGATCATTAAAAGCTGTTTCGGTGCTGTAAAACCAGAGTGAAACCGTTTGCACGACCACGAGGAATTCTACAAACAACCTTCTCTAAGTTGTTGTTCTCTGTTGTCTTGTAAATATTTTGTTCTTCGTCCCATTTTGTTTATTGTTGACAAACATATTTGTATGTGTTGTACTTTTGAATGCTGTCATATACGGTAGTGTAGTGCACATCTACTGTGGGTTATACGGTAGTGTAGTGCACATCTACTGTGGGTTATACGGTAGTGTAGTGCACATCTACTGTGGGTTATACGGTAGTGTAGTGCACATCTACTGTGGGTTATACGGTAGTGTAGTGCACATCTACTGTGGGTTATACGGTAGTTGATGTTAAGCCTGTAAAGAGACACACAGTGATCATCTCATAGCACGTGGTTATGTTTGAGCTCTATTTAGATGTTGTGTACATGAACTGAACTTGCACTACAATGATGGTAATAATTGAATGAATGAGCTTCAGGTGAACATGGGGGGTGTTTCCAAGTGTCTGAGTGTAGTTTAGTTCTGAGGTTAAAACTAATTATTGATTAATGATTTGGATTTTTCTTTATTTTTTATAAATTATGATTCAACTTGTACATTGGGAAGTATTTTTGAAATGTGAATTTGCAGTTTCAGAAATGAAAGCTTTTTAAAGCTCTAACTCTAATCGACAATCAAAATAATCGCTACGTCACGCATGCGCGTTTTACAAAAACTAATGCTAATGCTAATTAGCGATCCTTGCTTACTAACAGCGCAGGCTGACTCCAGTGAGGTCACGACCACAATGAGCGGGATGCTTGTTTCCTTCATATCGACTCTACTGCTTACGGGGGCCACCCCCCCGTCGGCCGGTCTTGAGGGCAATGATACGGCTGCTAGTTAGCTAGCTGACATAGCTACACGACTAGTCTATTTTAAAGAGCATCTTAGCTAGCATCATGCTAGCTAGCATGATGCTAGCTTGTTGTCCAAACGTTCACAAGCGATTGTTGACAAACGTAGTTCCTGCGGGTCACCAAACACTACCTGCCCCACGCGGCCCGGCTGTGCCTGGTCAGCACCTTCCTGGAGGACGGGTCCAGGATGTGGTTCCAGTGGGCGGAGCAGAGCGACTACATCGACTCCTCTTGGAGCTGTGGACGCCTCCTCGCCAGCCTCTTCGTCCTGCTCAACCTGCTGGGGCAGCTGGGTAATAAACGCACACACACACAGCCTTCTGTACTTGTGAGGACACCTGTTGACATTATTCATCATGCAGAACGTTAACCTGTCCTCGTCTCTGTCTGTCCTCGTCTCGTTCTACCTGTCTGTCTCTTCAGGAGGATGTGTGTTGATCCTCAGTAGAAACCTTGTTCAGGTCGCCTGCTTCACTCTGTTTGGGATCATTGGCATGCAGGTACACACACACACACACACACACACACTGTGCTTACGTATATTTGGAGTCGTGGTGACGTGTCCTCTCTACAGACTGTGGCCTACAGCATCCTGTGGGACCCAAAGTTCCTTTTGAGGTGAGTTGGTGACCTTTGACCTCTAGTCAGAAACATAACGTTCACCCAGAAGGACCAGATGTTAAGGTGCTCTCTTTGTTTCCTCTCCCTCCAGGAACCTTGCATTGGGTGGAGGCCTGCTCCTCCTCCTGGCGGAGGGTCGTGGTGAAGCTCGCAGCGTGTTTGCAGGAGTTCCGTCTTTAGGTCACCAGAGTTCTCCCAGGAACCTCCTTCAGCTCAGTGGGAGGGTTCTCCTTGTCCTCATGTTCATGACGCTGCTGCACTTTGACCTGAGCCTGTTCACTGTGAGTGACACGCACGATGACATCATCCTGGCATACAGCATGTTAGCATGCTAACACGTTAGCATGTGAGAGAGTTTGTTTTCATCTGTCGGTTTTTATGTTTCTAAAAGCTGCAGTGAAGCCGATGCTAACAGCTAGCTGGATAGCATCGACACTATTAATATAAAGTTATTTTATTCTGTTGGATGGTTTCTTATTCTGATTCTTAACATGCTAACGTGCTGCTAGCTTGTTAGCAAGCTTCACGTTGGCATTAAAGTGAAGAGAGTCTGATGAGTGTTGTATAAACCCTGAGATCATAACCTTTCATTTAAGACTCAGAAGCGTGGTGGAGGTCTTACGCCTGTTGGTGGGTCTGCAGGTTCTGCAGAACGCGGTGGGCTCGGCGCTCATCCTGCTGGTGGCGGTGGGCTTTAAGACGAAGCTGGCCGCTCTCACCTTGGTGGTCTGGCTGCTCTGTGTCAACGTGACCTTCAACGCCTTCTGGGACGTCCCGTCCTACAAACCCACCCGCGACTTCCTCAAGTACGACTTCTTCCAGACCACGTCGGTGATCGGCGGCCTGCTGCTGGTGGTGGCCCTGGGGCCCGGGGGGGTCTCCGTGGACGAGAAGAAGAAGGAGTGGTGATGCTGCTAACACGAGGACAAAGAGATATTCAAAGTTAAACGGCTCTTATGGTGGTCCAAAAACATTTGAGATGTTTGTGACTGAAGCTGTTTGCGTTGTGTGTTTTATGGACGACGTTGTGACAAAGTGAAATAACTTTCTCTCACGTGTTGTAGACGATGTTAAATAAATCAGTCACACTTTGTAAAGCTTTTCGGTTTGTTAGTGTTCTCAAACTCAAATCATTCCCTAGAGCCACTTGTACACATTTTACCCCCCCCCCCCCCCCACACCTGTCCCCTAGTGTTCCTTCATCATTCTACACCCTGTGATGTCTTTGGTGTGATGCTAGAAGCTCTCCAGCAGATGGAGACGTTTCCTCATGTTTTCCTCTTTTGGTGCTCGATGTGCAAATAATTCATTTTAACATTTTAACTCATTCGATTCTTTTTGATTTCATTGTTATCGAGAGATTCATTAATAAAATGCTTAGAATAAACAAATTGAATAATTTTTGTATAACCCAAAATCAAAAATTAGCCTCCGAGAGCTTTACAGTCTGTACACGTGCAACATCCTCTGACCTTGGAACCTCCCACCGACACATGGATAACCCCCCCCCCCCAAAAAAAACAACCTTCAATGGGAAAATAGGGAAGAAACCTCAGTGGGAGACAGAGACCATCAGGTAGAACCACTGTCACATAGAACCAGCATCAGGTAGAACCACTGTCACATAGAACCACCATCAGGTAGAACCACTGTCACATAGAACCACCATCAGGTAGAACCACTGTCACATAGAACCACCATCAGGTTTAATTACAGCTACCTAACCTTTGTAGTTTGGGTTTCAATAATATAGATTTGAACCAGCATTTTGGTAAAATGTGAGATTTCTTTAAAGCTTTTTTTTTTTTTTCTGACACTAATGAAGATATTAATTAAATATTCAAATGTACAGCATTGATCACTGTGAACACTAGTGTGAGAGTCAAAAACTCATCATTTAGAACCACGTCATCATCGTCACAGTTTTTTTCAATTGCTAAGAAACATTTTTCAAAACTGCAGCGACACACACGTGTATACGGACTGTGAATCGTGTTTCACTGCTTTCACACAAAATGCATCAATCAACACAAACACTTTTGTCGTTCATAGTCCACAAAAAGCAAAACACTGTATTTGCAGGATATTTTTCATTTGCTAAAACACTGCTTTCAAAACATATGAAACCACATTCAAATCAGAATGGTGACACATTTCAAACATTTCTGCAGTAATTCTTTTGAAATATAGAACATCTTAGGAGAAAATCAAAGACTTATCAGTCCAAGCTCATCTCAGCTCGAAGCCGACCAGGTGTCTTCAGCATGTTTCAGTAGAAGGTGAAGCTGGGAAGTGACTAGCTTTGAAATGAGGATCACAGGAGGTCGGTGGTATGAGGGAGGGACAGTGTGTGGACCACAGAGGAGAAGATGAAATGAACGTGGTGAACATGGTCTCACTGTGACAACTAACAGGTGAGATGGAACATGGAGTCATTGTTGTGTTTCAGGATCCAAAGGTCGCCTCAGAGAGGACAACAAAGGATTTAGGATTCATTCTTGTTACATTTGTTTGCTTTAGTACATTCAATAGATGAAAAATGAAATAATGTTCATGTGTGTTCAAACGTTCATTAAAGGTTCGTGTTGCCAGTGTTTTTTATGTGTCACACACTTGGTGCATGAGGGCAGACAGTACAACACAGTGCAGGAATGAGATCTAAACTAATAGAATATAAACCTATCGGTTATTAAGTTAAGAGATAAACCTCCAAATAGAAATGAAAATAAAGATAAAGGGCACTAACTAACAGAAAGTGACAGTGAGAGTCAGTCAGGGGGGGGGGGGGGGGGCTCTGTGGATGAGCCCGACTGCCGAAGGGAAGAAACTGTCGGTGTGGCAGGAGGTCTTGGTCCTGATGGACCTCAGCCTCCAGCCTGCAGCGTACCACAAGGTGATGGAGCTGATGTTCTTGACTTGAGGTCCTGGTGATGATGGAGCTGATGTTCTTGACTTGAGGTCCTGGTGATGATGGAGCTGATGTTCTTGACTTGAGGTCCTGGTGATGATGGAGCTGATGTTCTTGACTTGAGGTCCTGGTGATGATGGAGCTGATGTTCTTGACTTGAGGTCCTGGTGATGATGGAGCTGATGTTCTTGACTTGAGGTCCTGGTGATGATGGAGCTGATGTTCTTGACTTGAGGTCCTGGTGATGATGGAGCTGATGTTCTTGACTTGAGGTTCTGGTGATGATGGAGCTGATGTTCTTGACTTGAGGTCCTGGTGATGATGGAGCTGATGTTCTTGACTTGAGGTCCTGGTGATGATGGAGCTGATGTTCTTGACTTGAGGTCCTGGTGATGATGGAGCTGATGTTCTTGACTTGAGGTCCTGGTGATGATGGAGCTGATGTTCTTGACTTGAGGTCCTGGTGATGATGGAGTCCAGGAAACGGAAGGAAGCCAAAATGAATCTTGGTAATGAGACTGTGTTTTAAAAGTGTGGTTTCAGGGTTGAACAACGCTTTTTACCAAATAAATCCACTGTAATGTCGCCACCCGCACTGGGCTGCACACATGGCCGAAGCAAGCGCCTCGTGTGTAACTTCAGAGGACACACACACTCACAGACACACACACACACACTCACACAAGCTGTAAGTTACAGCTGCTGCCCCGAGAAATCAATAACTCTTAATTGCGCCGTGTGTTTTTCATAGTTGTGTATCTGTATTTGTGTGTGTGTGTGTGTGTCTGCATGCCTGCGTGTGTGTGTGTGTCAGTGTGTGTGTATCTTTGTGTGTGTGAGGGGTGTTCAGGTGCTGCCCTTGGCTGCAAACTGCAGGTTATTAGAGGACCTGGACAAAATGTGTGTGTGTGTGTGTTTGTGTGTGTGTGTGTGTGTGTGTGTGTGTGTTTGTGTGTGTGTGTGTGTGTGAATCTTTTCGTTGGTCCATTTTGTTTGTTAGAACGTCTTCATCTCACAGACTCCTACAGCCAAACCTCCTTAGTGATGTCATCGATTCATGTTCCACTCTTATCACTATATATACATATATAAATATTTAATAATATACATATATAACTATATATGTATACCTGTGTTTATATATATTTGTCACCAGGTGGCGCTCCAGGTGTTCATCCTCTCTATTCCTACATGAACATATCCGGATGGTAACATAATAAACATTATTGATGCCTATTTATATTATAGATGTTATGTATTTGTATGTATACATATGTATATAAAATGTATATATTCATGTATGTTTATGATGTTTTTTGTAATATATACAGATATGTCATAGACAAAGATTAAATAGCTAAATAGCAAACGATTATATCATTTTAATAATCATAAAAATCATACTAGCAATGAAACAACAATGATAATTAAAGCAATAATAGAAATAACAATAAACCTTTGAAACCTCACATTGAATTATTGAACTCAACTGAAGTAAATATAATCTCCATAAAAACCGTATCATGTTTTTACCAAATTATTATTTTACGTTTAACATTTTAAGATAAATGTTGTTATTAATATACAGATGAGTGTTTTAATAATAAGATGTAAAACGTAGTTTTATCAACAAATTAAAAACAATCTGATTCATATTTCAATTTAAGCATCATGATAAAAATCTCATAATAATAAATAAACCCCAGCATTTATATAAAATGTATAATTCATCAATGTTATAAATTACAATCTTGTAATGGTAAAGATAATCATTATCATTATTAATAATGTATAATTATATAATAATTAATAATATATTTATAATTATTATCTTTATTATTACAGATAATGAAAGACATTAAAGGTAATAATAATAATCCTATCTTATTCTAATTATTATATTTTATTATAATTATCTATGTTATCTTATTATAATGATTATCTTTATCATTGAAAGATTGTAATAATAATAATTATTGTAACATTATCAAAGATAATTCTTCACAATATTAGTAACATGTGACTCGGTGTGTGTGTGTCTATTTGTTATTGGCTGTGTGTGCGTGTGTGTACAAATACCACCTGTATTACAGGTACTAATCACACCAGTATTACAAGTACAAATACCACCTGTATTACAGGTACTAATCACACCAGTATTACAAGTACAAATACCACCTGTATTACAGGTACTAATCACACCAGTATTACAAGTACAAATACCACCTGTATTACAGGTACTAATCACACCAGTATTACAAGTACAAATACCACCTGTATTACAGGTACTAATCACACCAGTATTACAAGTACAAATACCACCTGTATTACAGGTACTAATCACACCAGTAATACAAGTACAAATACCACCTGTATTACAGGTACTAATCACACCAGTATTACAAGTACAAATACCACCTGTATTACAGGTACTAATCACACCAGTATTACAAGTACAAATACCACCTGTATTACAGGTACTAATCACACCAGTATTACAAGTACAAATACCACCTGTATTACAGGTACTAATCACACCAGTATTACAAGTACAAATACCACCTGTATTACAGGTACTAATCACACCAGTATTACAAGTACAAATACCACCTGTATTACAGGTACTAATCACACCAGTATTACAAGTACAAATACCACCTGTATTACAGGTACTAATCACACCAGTAATACAAGTACAAATACCACCTGTATTACAGGTACTAATCACACCAGTATTACAAGTACAAATACCACCTGTATTACAGGTACTAATCACACCAGTATTACAAGTACAAATACCACCTGTATTACAGGTACTAATCACACCAGTATTACAAGTACAAATACCACCTGTATTACAGGTACTAATCACACCAGTATTACAAGTACAAATACCACCTGTATTACAGGTACTAATCACACCAGTAATACAAGTACAAATACCACCTGTATTACAGGTACTAATCACACCAGTATTACAAGTACAAATACCACCTGTATTACAGGTACTAATCACACCAGTAATACAAGTACAAATACCACCTGTATTACAGGTACTAATCACACCAGTATTACAAGTACAAATACCACCTGTATTACAGGTACTAATCACACCAGTATTACAAGTACAAATACCACCTGTATTACAGGTACTAATCACACCAGTATTACAAGTACAAATACCACCTGTATTACAGGTACTAATCACACCAGTATTACAAGTACAAATACCACCTGTATTACAGGTACTAATCACACCAGTAATACAAGTACAAATACCACCTGTATTACAGGTACTAATCACACCAGTATTACAAGTACAAATACCACCTGTATTACAGGTACTAATCACACCAGTAATACAAGTACAAATACCACCTGTATTACAGGTACTAATCACACCAGTATTACAAGTACAAATACCACCTGTATTACAGGTACTAATCACACCAGTAATACAAGTACAAATACCACCTGTATTACAGGTACTAATCACACCAGTATTACAAGATTTAATGGTGCACTCAGTGGTCCTTGCTCGTGAAATCACTGCTTCATCACCATGACGCACACACCGACACACACGTACACCGACACACACCGACACACACACAGACACACACTCGTCCTTGATTCTCACTAATGGAAGTCTCTCTAATGTTGAAATCAAACCTACTGAACTTCTGTCTTTGTTTGCTTTAAAAGGATCAATTTACTACGTTGACAAGCAGCCATTAGTTCTCTCCTCCTTTACTTCCTTCACCCCTCTCTACTTCCTCTTCCCATTCCTTTACCCCTCTCTACTTCCTCTTCCCATTCCTTTACCCCTCTCTACTTCCTCTTTTCCTTCATTCCTCCATCTCTACTTCCTCTTCCCCTTCCTTTACCCCTCTCTACTTCCTCTTTTCCTTCTTTCCTCCATCTCTACTTCCTCTTCCCCTTCCTTCACCCCTCTTTACTTCCTCTTTTCCTTCATTCCTTCATCTCTACTTCCTCTTTTCCTTCATTCCTCCATCTCTACCTCCTCTTCCCCTTCCTTCACCCCTCTCTACTTCCTCTTTTCCCTCATTCCTCCATCTCTACGTCCTCTTTTCCCTCCCTCATTCATCCCTATTTCCTCTTTTCCCTCAATCCACTTTTACACATTCCATCTTTACTTTCTCTACCCACTCCTTCATCCATCTCTACTTCCTCCTACCCTTCCTTCATCCATCTCTACTCCCTCTTAAACTTCCTTTCTGCATCTCTACTTCCTCTTCCTTCCTACTATCTTTACTTCTTCTTCTCCTTCCTTCCTCTATCCCTATATCCACTTCTACTTCCTTCCTCTTTCTCTACTTCCACTTCTCCCTCCTTCCTCCATCTCCATTTCTTTCCTCCTTCCTTCTCCTACCTACAGAACATCCTTCTCTCCACATGTCCCTCCATGTATTTTGTTCTCAGTCCGAGCTTTTGTTCTGATACCTGTCTGCTGATATGTGTGTGTGTCTGTGTGCGTGTGTAGGTGTGTGTCGGTGTGTAATTGCTGTAGTTTCTACCCACTGAGTGTCTAACTGCTTTATAATGTTAGTCTGTCAGTCAGAGAGTCAGTGAGGAGAGAGAGGAAGCGAGAGAGGAAAGGAAACAAGGACGATGGATGTGGACTGGCAGATAACACACACACAAACACACACGCAGACAGACGCACACGCACATGCACACACTCTGACTGTATAACAGCAGCAGGTTGACTCATCAGTGTCACCGGTGATTTCATTTCATTCATTATCCTGTCCGACACACACACACACACACACACACACACACACACACACACACACACACACACACTGTCTGACACATGCAGCCACTACACACACGCTGTACGATGTGTGTACATGTGTGTGTGCTGGTTGTGGTAGTGTGTATGTGCAGTCTATGGGTGTGTTTGTGTGATTGTTTTTGCATGTGTGTGTGTGTGTGTGCCGGTTGACATAGTGTGTGTGTGTCTGTACAGTGTGTGTGTGTAAGTGTGTGTGTGTGTGTGTGTGTAAGTGTGAGAGCTGCCAATAGGCGCCCACTACGGCGAGGCTTGGGCCACTCTTCCCCTGCGGCATGCTGGGAAAATCTTCAGCTTCCCCGCCGCTTTGAGCCCAGAGGCAGAGAGCTAAATGACAGGTCGACTCCTCCTGGACGCCCCGCGCCGCGAATCCAACACCCCCTCTCCTTCTACTGCTACCCTGCAATTAACACACTGCTGAGAGGAGAGAGGAGGAGGAGGAGAGAGGAGAGGAGGAGAGGAGGAGAGTCCCATTGTTGTATCTATGTCTACACAAACATACAAATTATACACATCATAAAACATACAGAATTATGCTGTACATATACTTTGATATTACATTAAATGATGTTATATTATTTCATATTATTGATTCTTTTCATAAATCCAAAAAAACACAAACCGTCGTTATGTCTGAAAAGAAAAGATGACAAAGTACATGTTACACTTAATAATTTCAGAACTGTGATGCCGTTTTTCAAAACTCTGACACTAATGGCGCGTTTCCACCGGTCGGTACAGTACGGTACCGCTCGGTACAGGTCGGGTCGGTACGGGTCGGGCCTGTTAACCATGATTTGGCGAGCGTTTCCACCGCCAACAGGACCCTTACTTGATGGCGAGGTATTGGACGGAAAGTAGATCGACGTCATTCGATTGCGCGAAAACTGAAAGCTAACCGCAAACAACAATGGAGACAAACAGCCGATCCTGTTGTTGCGTTTCGATCTGTGGCTGTTAAAGTAAATGCTGCGCGGCGACATTGTTGCGACGGTGTTCCTTCGTGTGTGTCTTTCCCCTTGCGGCACGCACAAATGACGACACTCTTTCAACCAATCAACGCTCTGCAGTGAGTCTAGCTCCTCCCTTTAGTACCAAACCACTGTGCCAGGTACCCCAACGGAAGGGTACCCAAAAAGTGGTACGATATGGATCTTTGGTACTTTTCTCAGTGGAGACACAAATAAAAGGGTACCGACCCGACCCGTACCGCTCGGTGGAAACGCACCATAACTAAATCATCTGTTCAATGTGACTCAATGCAGCGTCAAAGTCCTCCGTTACGGTTGAAATGATCCAGTGATCCAACTATCAATCAATCAATCAGATTTGATCATCCGGGGCGAAGATAATTCATTCCCGGGCCGGATGTGGCCCGCGGGCCTTGGGTTTGACACATGTGATCAAAGCATTTCACTCCATGTGAGGAACACACGAGTTTTATCATGTTTTACAGCTAATTACTTTTGCTGTGATTCAAATAAATGTATGTTGTGATTTTATTGCATTTCATAAGAGTCACGTTGTGTTCAATGATTGCACTGTGTGTGTACTATTCTTACTATGTGTACTATTCTTACTGTGTGTACTATTCTTACTATGTGTACTATTCTTACTGTGTGTACTATTCTTACTGTGTGTACTATTCTTACTGTGTGTACTATTCTTACTGTGTGTACTATTCTTACTATGTGTACTATTCTTACTGTGTGTACTATTCTTACTGTGTGTACTATTCTTACTATGTGTACTATTCTTACTGTGTGTACTATTCTTACTATGTGTACTATTCTTACTATGTGTACTATTCTTACTATATGTACTATTCTTACTGTGTACTATTCTTACTATGTGTACTATTCTTACTATATGTACTATTCTTAC